>NC_053389.1:211890083-212190083 GCF_905171765.1 Bufo bufo
ATTGGGTCAGTAATGGTGTAGGGTGGCATTTCTTTGGAGGGCCGCACAGCCCTCCATGTGCTCGCCAGAGGTAGCCTGACTGCCATTAGGTACCGAGATGAGATCCTCAGACCCCTTGTGAGACCATATGCTGGTGCGGTTGGCCCTGGGTACCTCCTAATGCAAGACAATGCTAGACCTCATGTGGCTGGAGTGTGTCAGCAGTTCCTGCAAGACGAAGGCATTGATGCTATGGACTGGCCCGCCCGTTCCCCAGACCTGAATCCAATTGAGCACATCTGGGACATCATGTCTCGCTCTATCCACCAACGTCACGTTGCACCACAGACTGTCCAGGAGTTGGCAGATGCTTTAGTCCAGGTCTTGGAGGAGATCCCTCAGGAGACCGTCCGCCACCTCATCAGGAGCATGCACAGGCATTGTAGGGAGGTCATACAGGCACGTGGAGGCCACACACACACTACTGAGCCTCATTTTGTCTTGTTTGAAGGACGTTACATCAAAGTTGAATCAGCCTGTAGTGTGTTTTTCCACTTTAATTTTGAGTGTGACTCCAAAGCCAGACCTCCATGGGTTGAAAAATTGGATTTCCATTTTTTTATTTTTGTGTGATTTTGTTGTCAGCACATTCAACTATGTAAAGAACAAAGTATTTCAGAAGAATATTTAATTAATTCAGATCTAGGATGTGTTATTTTTGTGTTCCCTTTATTTTTTTGAGCAGTGTATATATGTATGTATGTATGTGTGTATGTATGTGTGTATGCTCCACGATCACTCAAAAACGCAACCATCTATTTCAACGAAACTTGGTATACACATTCCTTGCTACCTGGAAAGAAATCTTGTGGGGGGTCTCAGCTCTCCAGGACGTACCATTCCCGAGATATTCCCAAAAAATTACCTGCATTATCCAATAAAAGCCTGCAAGTCTTTCACTCATATCCCAACTGCCATACACACAGTCACATGTCACTTATCAGCCAATAGAAGCTTGCAGGCCCTTGGTCTACACATGCACACAGTTTTACTCTAGGTTTCCATAACAACCCAGCCATTTGTCTTCACTGCTGTAGGTCAGCTTTAGACTAGAAACATACATAGAAACATAGAATGTGTCGGCAGATAAGAACCATTTGGCCCATCTAGTCTTCCCAATATACTGAATACTATGGATAGCCCCCGGCCCTATCTTATATGAAGGATGGCCTTGTGCCTATCCCATGCATGCTTAAACCCCTTCACTGTATTTGCAGCTACCACTTCTGCAGGAAGGCTATTCCATGCATCCACTACTCTCTCAGTAAAGTAATACTTCCTTATATTATTTTTAAACCTTTGCCCCTCTAATTTAAAACTGTGTCCTCGTGTGGTAGTTTTTCTTCTTTTAAATATGCTCTCTTCCTTTACCGAGTTGATTCCCTTTATGTATTTAAAAGTTTCTATCATATCCCCTCTGTCTCTTCTTTCTTCCAAGCTATACATATTAAGGTCCTTTAACCTTTCCTGGTAAGTTTTATCCTGCAATCCATGTACTAGTTTAGTAGCTCTTCTCTGAACTCTCTCTAGAGTATCTATATCCTTCTGGAGATATGGCCTCCAGTACTGCGCACAATACTCCAAGTGAGGTCTCACCAGTGTTCTGTACAGCGGCATAAGCACTTCACTCTTTCTACTGCTTATACCTCTCCCTATACATCCAAGCATTCTGCTGGCATTTCGTGCTGCTCTATTACATTGTCTTCCCACCTTTAAGTCTTCTGAAATAATTACTCCTAAATCCCTTTCCTCAGATACTGAGGTCAGGACTGTGTCAAATATTCTATATTCTGCCCTTGGGTTTTTACGCCCCAGGTGCATTATCTTGCACTTATCCACATTAAATTTCAGTTTCCAGAGTTCTGACCATTCTTCTAGTTTTCCTAAATCCTTTTCCATTTGGCGTTTCCCTCCAGGAACATCAACCCTGTTACCTATCTTTGTGTCATCAGCAAAAAGACAAACCTTACCAGCGAGGCCTTTTGCAATATCACTTATGAAGATATTAAACAAAATCGGTCCCAGTACAGATCCCTGCGGAACCCCACTGGTAACATGACCTTGTTTTGAATGTTCTCCATTGACTACCACCCTCTGTTGTCTGTCACTCAGCCACTGCCTAATCCACTCAACAATATGGGAGTCCATGCTCAATGACTGCAGTTTATTGATAAGTCTTCTATGTGGGACAGTGTCAAAAGCCTTACTAAAATCTAGATATGCGATGTCTACTGCACCTCCACCGTCTATTATTTTATTCACCCAGTCAAAAAAATCTATAAGATTTGTTTGACATGATCTCCCTGAAGTAAACCCATGTTGTTTTTCATCTTGCAATCCATGGGATTTTAGATGTTCCACAATCCTATCCTTTAATAGGGTTTCCATTAATTTGCCTACTATTGATGTCAGACTCACTGGTCTATAGTTGCTCGATTCCTCCCTACTACCTTTCTTGTGAATGGGCACGACATTAGCCAATTTCCAATCTTCCGGGACGACTCCTGTTACTAATGATTGGTTAAATAAATCTGTTAACGGTTTTGCCAGCTCACCACTAAGCTCTTTTAATAATTTTGGGTGTATCTCATCAGGCCCCTGTGACTTATTTGTCTTCACCTTAGACAGCAAACTTAGAACATCTTCCTCTGTAAAGATACATGCATCAAACGATTTATTAGTCATTCTTTCTAGTGGAGGTCTTTCTCCTTTTTCTTTTGTAAAAACTGAACAGAAGTATTCATTAAGGCAGTCGGCTAGCCCTTTATTCTCTTCTACATACCTTCCGTCCTTTGTTTTTAATTTAGTTATTCCTTGTTTTAATTTCCTTTTTTCATTTATATATCTGAAGAATGTCTTATCCCCTTTTTTCATAGACTGAGCTAGTTTTTATTCTGCCTGCGCTTTAGAAGTTCTTATAACTTGCTTGGCCTCTCTCTGCCTAATCTTGTAGATTTCCTTATCTTCATTGCTCTGGGTTTTTTTAGAATTACAAAATGCTAGCTTTTTATTTTTAATGATTTGGGCCACTTCTGCTGAGTACCACAGTGGTCTCCTCCTTTTTTTGCTTTTACTGACAAGTCTAATGCAATTTTCTGTTGCCTTCAATAATGCACATTTTAAGTAGTCCCATTTCTCCTGGACTCCATGTAATCCGTTCCAGTCTGATAAGGACTCATTTATGACTAATTTCATTTTTGAAAAGTCTGTTTTTCTAAAATCTAAAACTTTTGTTTTTGTGTGGTGGGACTCTTTCACAGTTCTTATATTAAACCACACTGACTGGTGATCACTAGTTCCCAAGGTTTCGCCTACAATGACATCATATACCGAATCCCCGTTTGTGAATACCAAATCCAAAATGGCCTCCCTCCGGGTTGGCTCCTCAACCACTTGTTGTAGAGATAACCCCAGTAGGGAATTTAGAATATCTGTACTCCTGGTAGAACTTGCTATTTTGGTTTTCCAGTTTATATCTGGGAGATTGAAATCTCCCATAATGATAATTTCTCCTTTCATTGTCATTTTAGCTATTTCTAGTAGATCATCTAGTTCTTTAACTTGACCAGGTGGTCTATATATCACACCTACACGAGTTACTGCATGGTTAGCAAACTGCAACGTAACCCAAACTGACTCTATGTTGGCCTCACCAACTTGTATTAGGTTAGATTTAATGCTATCTTTCACATACAGGGCCACTCCTCCTCCTTTCTTGCCTTCTCTGTCTCTTCTGTATAAAGAGTACCCTGGTATGGTTATGTCCCAGTCATTTCTTTCATTAAACCATGTCTCCGTAACAGCCACTAAATCTACATTCTCAGATGCCATTATTGAATCAAGTTCATTGATTTTTTTACCTAAACTGCGAGCATTTGTAGACAGGACTCTGAGCTTATCATTTCTTAACCTCTGTGCTTCTGACCTGTTCTGGCATTGTTTCGGGGGGCAAATGGACTCTTTTATTTTCACTCTTTTGCCCCCCTTCCTAGTTTAAATACTCTTTCGCAAATTCTTGGAGTTGTTCACTAAGTACATTTGTTCCTTTGAGAGAAAGATGCAAACCATCTTTTTTGTACAGTTCCTTTCTATTCCAAGTAGAGCTATCATGAGAAACAAAGCCAAATCCTTGCTCTTGACACCATTTACCAAGCCATATGTTGAACTCCTTTATGCGCCTCTGCCTATCATTCTGAACATTATGCACAGGCAGAACTTCAGAAAATGAAATGGTGGATGCAAAATCCTGTACGTCATTACCAAGTGTGATAAAAGATTTTTTCACCTCTGACACTTCATTGCAAGCCAGGTCATTTGTCCCTAGATGGACAAGAACATCCACGTCCCCTTCCTGCTTTGCTTGCTTAACAATATTAATAATACGTCTTCTATCTCTTCTAGCAGTAGCCCCAGGGAGACATCTCACAAAACCATTTTCTTCAAGCTCCACACTTCTTATGATTGAATCACCCAGCAACAGCTGCTTCCTTTGAGACTTCACTTTATCTTTTTTGTTGCATACATTAGACATAGGAGTCGATGGTTTCACACCCTCTGTGCTTGAGTCCATATCCATGTTGTCCTTACATTCTGAGAGTGCTGCAAATGAATTATGGAGAACCACCGACTGTGGGACATGTCTTCTATCCACCACTCTAAGACTTCCAGAACCTACAGTAACCCATCTGCCATTTCTGGGGGTCCTCTGTGGCAGTGGCATTGCAGCAGTCCTAGCTGGAGTTTGTTTAACAGATAATTTAAATATTTCAGCTTTCAAAAATGCAATTTCCTGCTGCAGTAAGGAGAACTGTCTACAGATCTGACAGCATCCGAATCTCCAAAGAGTGGAACATGAAATAAATGCACAACAATTCCTGCACTGAACCAAGTCTGCCATTTTAAAGAGGAGAAAAAAAAATAAAAAAAAATAAAAAATAATAATAATAATTTGTAACTTTAAATCAAACAAATCTTACCTTTTTTTTGTATTGTTTCCACCTTCCAGCCTACCTCCTGACTATCTCCTGCAATATCTCTTTACTAGTACTTAATGTAGTACTTGAAGGTAGTACTTCCAGCTAATGAATTAGGCCAGCTAATGAGTCTGTCTCTATATATACACACACTGCTTCCCAAGCTCCGCCCCCAGCAACAAATGTAACACCTTAGTGAGCTAGGCTCATTAGCAAACGCACAATAGCAAACAGCTGACCGAATTCCTTACCTCTTCTCAAGCAATGATCAGCAAAAACAACACAGATGAGCCAGTTGGAGACTCTAAGCCAATCTCTTGCAGTATCTCTTGAGTCTCTTCAGTCTCCTGCAATATCTCTTTACTAGTACTTAATGTAGTACTTGAAGGTAGTACTTCCAGCTAATGAATTAGGCCAGCTAATGAGTCTGTCTCTATATATACAGGACGACAATAAGTCGCACAACACATAGGGCACAACTACACTGCTACATGCATCCATCTTGGATGGATTTTTTGCAACTGTCGTGTTGCAGCATGTCGCAGTGCAACACCATAGCCTATCATTATAAAAATTGTTGCGCGACATTGGTATGACAAAATGTCATGTGACACATGTCGTCATGTAGCCCTAGCCTTAAAGGGGCAGGGCGCTGTGGAAATCACTATTAAGGTGGCAGGGGCCACTATTAATGGAGCAGGGCACTGTGGAGGACACTGTTAAGTTGGCAGGGGCCACAATTAAAGGGGAAGCTGCTGTGGAGGTCACTGTTAATGGGGCAGGGGCCACTATTAAAGGGGGAGGCCGCTGTGGAGGTCTGTTAAGGGAGCAGGGGACACTATTGAAGAAGCAGCTGCTGTGGAGGTCACTGTTAAGGGGCAGGCACTGTGGAGGTTACTGTTAAAGGGACGGGCACTGTGAAGGTCACTGTTAAAGGGGTGGGCACTGTGGAGGTCACTGTTAAAGGGGCGGGCACTGTGGAGGTCACTGTTAAAGGGGCGGGCACTGTGGAGGTCATTTTAACGGGGCGGGCACTGTGAAGGTCACTGTTAAAGGGGCGGGCACTGTGGAGGTCAGTGTTAAAGGGGCGGCCACTGTGGAGGTCACTGTTAAAGGTGCGGGCACTGTGGAGGTCACTGTTAAAGGGGTGGGCACTGTGGAGGTCACTATTAAACGTATGGGCATAATGGAGGTCACTGTTAAATGGGCGGGCACTGTGGAGGTTACTGTTAAAGGGGCAGGTATTGTGGAGATCACTGTTAAAGGGTAGGCACTATGGAGGTCACTGTTAAAAGGGCAGGAACTGTTGAGATCACTGTTAAAGGGGTGGGCACTCTAGAGGTCACTGTTAAAGGGGCAGTCACTGTGGAGGTCACTGTTAAGGGGCGGGCACTGTGGAGGTCACATTTAAAGGGGCGTTCACTGTGGAGGTCACTGTTAAAGGGGCAAGCACTGTAGAGGTCACTGTTAAAGGGACGGGGTACTGTAAATGTATAAATGAAAGGGGTTTCTGGGATCACAGTTACTTCCTTGCATATAGAAACCACAACCTAGCCAACATTATCATAATGTACCTTCTTTCCTTAAAGTCTGCCATTCCTGCAATGCAGATTGTAGTCACATTACCTGCTGGACTGTACTTTCCATGACATTCCTTTCTCCCACTAAGGCCTTGTTCACATTTCCGTGTCAGTGTCAAGTCTGTGAAAAAAAGTGCAGGAGTTTCATCCATGAAGATGTCCGTGAAGAATCTGTGGTCTGTTTTTAGCATCCGTGTGTCACCCGTAATTCTCGGAAGCTGCTCAGCTGAAAATTAATTTCCAAAGAATCTCCTATTAGTCTTCGGTGAAAAACTTATGCGACGCGGACACAACATGGATGCCATAGACTTCAATGGGCCTGCTTGGTCCGCATCACGGATCAAAGAAGTTCATGTCCCCGTGATTTTTTTTACTGACCAAATACTGAAATGTGAACAAACACATTTAAATCAATGAGTACGTGTGCTGTCAGTGGAAAATGTGGACAGCACACGTCAGTGAAAAACGGAAATGTGAAAGAGGCCTAAATTCTTTCTTCTCCTCAGTGTTGTTAATGGAGCTCACAGGTTTTATCACTGCAGGGGGGCTGGAAAACTTACGGAAAGAGCTCACTGAGCTCTGCACATGTGACACCACATCTCTCCATTGCTTCTGCTTGGAGATACTCCGGGTATGAAAATCACAATAAATACTGGGAGTACAGGTAAAAAGCACCAGAAAGAGCCATGGCTGGAAGTTACAGATTAAACAAACAAATAAGTCGTTGAATTATGGAAGTCCTTGGGAGCAAGAAAATATGTGGAAATGTATTTAGGGGCATTGGGGATGATTTAGCATGGAAGGAGAACATTTTCCTAATATACATGTCAATTTAATTCTGGAAAACCCCTTTAATAAACTGAAAACTGGGTGTTATCATTCCCCTTTTCAAAGAGATGTGTCCCTACACAGTCTGGAACTGCCAGGACTGATTGGACAGTGCCAGGCTATGCATGGACGCCCCATCCCCCAACTGGTAGCATCCAGTTGGACTATTTTAGACTGTTGGCAATTCATTCTAAAACTTGTAATAGGAATAATAATGGCACAACATATAGTCATAAGAACAGATGCTCCAGAACTGTTGTATCATGGGGAATGCAATTATTTTCTACAATAGACATGTTAAGTAGTGACACAACCTCTTTAATGTAGGTGCTGTTTATAGTTTGCTTTTTAATCTAAATTTTTTTCGACTTAAAACTAAAAAAAAAATCTGCAAAAAGAGGAATTGTATGAAGCTTTCTACTGTTATTATTAAATACTCATGAAACAGAATCTTCAGGTTAAGTTCTATGTAACTGTATTGCAACTGTGTGAAACTGACTATCAGGCGCTTGCAGGTCTGATCATTACGCTCCAGGTGAGAGTCATACACATTTTTCAGCAGGAAAGGCATAAAGAAAACATTCCCCAAAGGCTATTCAGTTGAAGACGTTGTAGAAGATTAGACATGGCTTTCCTCAACTTTCTTGTCCATGGCCTGTAGGTGCTATTGTCACCCAACTCCATGCAAGTGAAAGGGGGTGAGCTCCAACACAAGACACAGCCAATAGAGTTTAGAAGCACTTTTTTCTTGACTGAAGCTGACAGATTTTTCCAGTTTAATACAATTTCTATCATGGGATGCAATGCCTTTTGTTGTAGAATACATGCCTCCCACAAAGAACCATAATACACATGTCTGAATATATATATAGCCATGGAACCTCATCTATCAACATTTTTATATCATTTTTTTTCTTCTTCCAACTATATATGACAGCTATGGGATATTGCAGTTTCAAACTAGCAACATAAAGAGACTGATCTGTGACCTTTGAAAGTGCAGTGTGAATGAGGTTTAGAGAACTATTATTCATATACATGCAACTGACTGACTGACAATCATTGTGATGAAATGCAGCAGGGAAAAGTGTTCTAAAATGGCAAGTCAGACTTATGAGGACCTGCTGGGATGACACCTCCTGTATGAGGACGAGGGATCTTCTATACCTTCTGTCTTATCAGTATAAATGTCATTTTCCTTTGCAGGGAGCAGACAATGCACAGTATATATCTATTTCATACCCTCTACAGTAAGGAACAGAAATATTTGAACACCCTGGTAGTAGTTGGCGTCTGACTGACTGTGGGGTGGACAGGGGTCTTTAACCCCTTAAGGGACGCATGACGTACCGGTACGGCATGTTTCCAGAGTCCTTAAGGACCCATGACGTACCGGTCGGCTGTGCCGCCCGGCCGGCTGTGATCGGAACAAGGTGCCTGCTCAAATCATTGAGCAGGCACCTCGGCTAAATGCGCAGGGGGGGTTCCGTGACCCCCCCATGTCAGCGATCGCAACAAACCGCAGGTCAATTCAGACCTGCGGTTTGCTGCGCTTTCTGTAGTTTCTGATCCCCGCGGTCCCTGAAACTTTAGTATTCCTAAAATACATATTTTTCACCCCCCCCCCCTCACCCCTGAATGATTTTATCCCTGTGGGAGGTGCAGGGGGGGTGTTGCGGGCGGTGCGGCAGGCGGGATCGCGATCCCCCGCCCGCCTCCCCTTGAATAGTCGTTGGTGTACAGTGGGTATACCAGGGTGTCAGCACATTGTGGACACCCTGGAATAAACGGCTGACATCTGTGATGCGATGTCAGCCGTTTTACCCTTTCCATACCGCGGTCCGTACGGACCGCGGTATGGAAAAGGTTAACAGCTCAGGGAGATCCCTCCCTCTCCCATCGGGGGGCTGCTGTGCCTTTGCAGCCCCCGATGGAGAAGGAGAGAGCCCCCAGACAGCCCGCAGACAGCCCCCCTCCTTACCCTTCCCCGTCTGCACAGTTGTGGCCACAACTGAGCAGACGGGGAAGGTTCCCATGGCAACAGGACGCCTTTTCAGGCATCCTGCTGTCCATGGTGCTGAACAGATCTGTGCTAAAGGCATAGATCTGTTCAGATAAAGTGTAAGTAAAATACAGTAAAAAACAATATATAGTGTACTGTACTGTATTATACAGACGTCAGACCCACTGGATCTTCAAGAACCAAGTGGGTCTGGGTCAAAAAAAAAGTGAAAAAAAAGTAAAGATCAAAAAACACATTTATCACTGATTAAAAATGAAAAAAATAAAATTCCCTACACATGTTTGGTATCGCCGCGTCCGTAACGACCTGATCTATAAAACGGTCATGTTACTTTACCTGAACGGTGAACGCCATAAAAATAAAAAATGAAAAACTATGATGAAATTGAAATTTTGCCCACCTTAGTTCCCAAAAAAGGTAATAAAAGTGATCAAAAAAGTCGCATGTACGCCAAAATTGTAATAATCAAACCGTCATCTCATCCCGCAAAAATCATACCCTAACCAAGATAATCGCCCAAAAACTGAAAAAACTATGGCTCTTAGACTATGGAAACACTAAAACATGATTTTTTTTTTGTTTCAAAAATAAAATCATTGTGTAAAACTTACATAAATAAAAAAAAAAGTATACATATTATCTATCGCCGCGTCCGTATTGACCGACTCTATAAAAATCTCACATGACCTAACCTTTCAGATGACCACCGTAAAAAAAAAAAAAAAAAAAAACGGTGTAAAAAAAGCCATTTTTTGTCATCTTACGTAACAAAAAGTGTAATAGAAAGTGATCAAAAATTCATATGCACCCCAAAATAGTGCCAATCAAACAGTCAACTCATCCCGCAAAAAATGAGACCCTACTTAAGATAATCGCCTAAAAACTGAAAAAACTATGGCTCTTAGACTATGGAGACACTAAAACTTTTTTTTGTTTTAAAAATGAAATCATTGTGTAAAACTTACATAAATAAAAAAAATTGTATACATGTTAGGTATCGCCGCGTCCGTGACAACCTGCTCTATAAAATTACCACATGATCTAACCTGTCAGATGAATGTTGTAAATAAAAAAATAAAAAAAAGTGCCAAAAAAGCTATTTCTTGTTACCTTGCCGCACAAAAAGTGTAATATAGAGCAACCAAAAATCATATGTACCCTAAACTAGTACCAACAAAACTGCCACCCTATCCCGTAGTTTCTAAAATGGGGTCACTTTTTTGGAGTTTTTACTCTAGGGGTCCATCAGGGGGGCTTCAAATGGGACATGGTGTCAAAAAAAACAGTCCAGCAAAACCTGCCTTCCAAAAACCGTATGGCATTCCTTTCCTTCTGCGCCCTGCCGTGTGCCCGTACAGTAGTTTACGACCACATATGGGGTGCTTCTGTAAACTACAGAATCAGGGCCATAAATAATGAGTTTTGTTTGGCTGTTAACCCTTGCTTTGTAACTGGAAAAAAAATATTAAAATGGAAAATCTGCCAAAAAGTGAAATTTTGAAATTGTATCTCTATTTTCCATTAAATCTTGTGCAACACCTAAAGGGTTAACAAAGTTTGTAAAATCAGTTTTGAATACCTTGAGGGGTGTAGTTTCTTAGATGGGGTCGCTTTTATGGAGTTTCTACTCTAGGGGTGCATCAGGGGGGCTTCAAATGGGACATGGTGTCAAAAAACCAGTCCAGCAAAATCTGGCTTCCAAAAACCATACGGCGCACTTTTCCCTCTACGCCCTACTGTGTGCCCTTACAGTAGTCTACGGCCACATATGGGGTGTTTATATAAACGGCAGAGTCAGGGCAATAAAGATACAGTCTTGTTTGGCTGTTAACTCTTGCTTTGTTAGTGGAAAAAATGGGTTAAAATTCTCAAATCTCATCCCCATTTGCCAATAACTCTTGTGCAACACCTAAAGGGTTAACAAAGTTTATAAAATTAGTTTTTAATACCTTGAGGGGTGTAGTTTATAGAATGGGGTCATTTTTGGGTGGTTTCTATTATGTAAGCGTCGCAAAGTGACTTCAGAGCTGTAGTGGTCCCTAAAAATTGGGTTTTTGTAAATTTCTTTTTTTTTTTTAATTGACAATTTTTATTGTTTTATAGATATCATAGCAAGTTACAAGCAAGAAGATACATTGTAATTACATTGCAAGTGATTACAAAAGAAAGCGGCAAGTACATTTAAAAAAAAAAAATTGTCACTAATTCAAGTAACTGGCGGGCATATATGCCCAACATTGACAGGTATTAGCTATTATTAAACATAGGTAAGATTCAGGTCAGACAAAAAGCTAGGAGTGTTAGAGCTTATTGCTTAATATAAAGGGCGAATCCTGTGTGATACCCCACAAGTGTCATCAAAAAACTAAGACAAGAAATCAACGTCAAATAGGTATGTTTCTATGTGAGTTGTTAAGCAAAACCTATAGTTCTTCCATGGTGACCAAACCTTCAGAAAAGAAGATCTAGAGTGTGCCTCCCAATGTGAGATTTCTTCTAGCCTATATATCTGATCTACTTTGTTAGTCCAATGGTCAATACTTGGGGTGTCAGTAGACAGCCAGTGTGTTGGTAGGAGAAGTCTAGCAGCTGCCAGTAAAAGTGAGAAAAGGGATGATTTGTGTGGTCCCAGAGTGCTCATCCCCAGGGATATCAGGGCTACTTCAGGTGAACATGGGAGAGAAACTTGACATATCTGGTTACATAGTTTGAATATCTTGAGCCACCAAGGTTTGATTAGATCGCATGACCACCAAATGTGCATGAAGCTGCCTTTTGATGTATGACATCTCCAGCAGACATCAGATGCTGTTGGGCTATACAAACATATCTTGTCAGGGGTCTTATACCAGCGCATAAGAATTTTATAACTATTTTCTTGTATGCGAATACATCTGGATAGTTTATGAGGTGAGATTAAAAGTTTGGTGACCTCCTGGGGCAACAGACTACGTTCTAAGTCTCTTTCCCATAGGCCAACAATTGCAGGTTTAGAAAGGGAGGAAGAAAGTTTCAGGTTTTTATATATTCTAGATATAGTTTTGGAAGGATTTATCTTGGACCCCAACATTGCTTCAAACCAGTTAGATTCCCTTGTTTGGGAGACACTTTTTGCCCACGACAGAACCTCAATCTTGAGGAAGTGCTGTAGAATAGGGTTATGTATCTGTGTCTCTAATAATGCAGATATTTCAGTATCAGAAAGAATACAGCCTTCTTTGTCTAGTAACTTTGAGGTGGCTATCTCAGAATGTCTCAGGGTTGCTGGGCAACTCTCTCTTAGTTCCTTAGGAGCCAAATTAATGATGTCTTTTAAAAGCAAAAGGGGAGAAGGAAATTTAGGACCATCCGGGCCTGCTGAAAACCATTTCCAGACCTTTAGAGTGTTGCGAGTGAGGGGGTTAGGTATCAAGTTAGGTGGAGGGAGTGGCTTATTTGCGAGCATAAGAGCCCGGATTGGGGATGGGAGTAGAGCATTTTCTAATTTAGGCCAAAATTTATGAGTAGGTTCTCTAACCAAGTCTATGGCCCTGGATAATTGGATTGCCCTCATGTAGGCTTCAGGGTCAGGAAGACCTATACCACCTTTAGCCCTAGGCTTGGTTAGCGTATCAAAGGAAATACGGGGGCTTTTACCCTGCCAAATAAACCTGCGAATAGTTTTATTTAGAGAAACAAAATATGTTTTGGGTATTTCAATAGGCAGAACTTGCATCAGGTAGGTGAGTTTCGGCATAATCAGGGACATAAAAATGTTCTTCCTACCAAACCATGAGAGGTATTTGGAATCCAGAGAGTCCATCTAAGCTTGTATAGAGGTTAAAAGAGGGCTATAGTTTAGTTTGAATAAATCAGTTAAATGGGGGGATAGTTTAACACCTAAGTAAGTTAACTGTTGGGATCTCCAATCGAATGGGGAGTTTGTTTGAAGAGATAAAATACTAGCAGGAGAAAGTCCTATATGGAGCACTTGGGTCTTGGAGGGATTAATCTTAAAGTTTGAAAGAGAACCAAAAAGACTAAGAGTTGATAGGATCTTGGGCATGGATTTGTGAGGGTTGGTGGTAATGATTAGTAAGTCATCCGCAAACGCTGCTAGTTTAAATTCGCTTGTTCCAATTTTTAAACCTTGGATATCTCTATTTTGTCTAAGGGCCTGCAAAAGGGATTCCATCACTAGCACAAATATGAGGGGTGAAAGGGGGCATCCCTGTCTAGTCCCATTTCTAATAGAAAAGCAAGAGGACAGTAAACCATTGACCGACACGGACGCCGAGGAGCAAGTGTACATTGCAAATATTGCGCTGACATATGGTTCAGGGAATTTAAATTTCAACAGAGTCAACCTGATATAAGTCCAGTCCACTCTGTCAAACGCTTTCTCGGCGTCCGTGCCAATCAAA
Source organism: Bufo bufo (assembly GCF_905171765.1). Lineage (NCBI taxonomy): Eukaryota > Metazoa > Chordata > Amphibia > Anura > Bufonidae > Bufo > Bufo bufo. Next base: position 211,903,930 of record NC_053389.1, read on the forward strand.
ACCAAGGGAGTATGTTTATGGGAAGCACAGTACAAGGAGTCTAAAATTTTTGTAGTATTGTCTTTCCCCTCCCTTCCTTTCACAAAGCCTACTTGGTCTGGGTGGATTAGATCAGCTAAGAACTTCTGTAATCTAGTGGCCAGCATTTTAGCTATAAGTTTTAGGTCCACATTAAGTAGAGAAATTGGGCGATAGTTAGAGCATAATGTGGGGTCTTTGCCCTCTTTGGGTATTATTGTTATAGTGGCTTTAGTCATATCAGGTGAAAGAGGGAAATTAGACATTGCCAAGTTGCAGACAGGCAGTAGGTAGGGTAAAAGTGTGCACTTGAAGGATGAAAAATAAGTTATAGGGAGACCATCTGGGCCGGGGCATTTACCTCTGGGGGTAGCTTTAATAGCAGCCTCTAATTCCAGGACTGTGAAAGGCTTGGCTAAAGACTCTCGTTGTGTGAGAGTTAATACTGGGAGATCCAGTGTGTCTAAGAAAGAATTAATATTAGTTTCCCTGTCTAAGGAGGGATTGGGTGGGTCTGGGATTGGAAGGTTATAGAGAGAACTATAAAATAGTCTAAATTGGTCAGCTATCTCTTCCGATTTTAATGTTAGAGAACCTTGCTGCTGTTTCAGAGATTGCACATAGCGGGAACCCCTCCTCTGTTTAATGCGGTTTATCACATATTTAGAGGCTTTATTGCCATGGGCGAAATTTTTTTGCTGACCACTCAAGAAAAATTTGGCAGAGCGCTCATTCAAAAAATTTTTTAATTGAGCTCTAAGGGAAGAGAGTTCCGCCAGGCGCAAATCACTCAAGGACTGTTTATGTGCATTTTCCGCAGCATGTATCTTTTCAAGTAAATCGCTTAATTTTTTCTCTGATTCTTTCTTTAGAAAAGAGCAGAGACCAATCAGCCTGCATCTAATATATGCTTTATGAGCATCCCAGAGAACTTGAGGAGATATCTCAGGGGTGTTGTTTATTAAGAAATATTCCTCAAGAAAAGAGGATATGAGAGCAGTATGTTTTGTGTTATTCAGTAGGGATTCATTAAATCTCCAGTTGGTTTGTCTATTGGTTTTTTGATCTGGGCATATATCACAGAAAATCGGGGCATGATCGGACAAGGTGATGTTCCCAATTTTTGGGGATGAGCAGTACTGCAACTTTTCCTTCGGGATAAAAATATAATCGATTCTACTATATGAATTATTAGCAGCGGAGTAAAAGGAGTAATCAATAGTTTCAGGATTGTGGCAGCGCCAGACATCCAAGACTCCCAGGTTATGCATTTTGGAACGTAACAACCTAAGAGTCTTCGACGAGACTGGTGATTTTTTGGAGGAAGTATCTGTTAGGGGGTTCAGGGCTATATTAAAATCACCTGCCACAACTAGAAAACCTTCCCTATATTTCTCTATCAAAGAAAGGACTGGAGTGAGCCAATTATTTTGGTCTACATTTGGGGCATATATGTTTACAAAAGTGAACATAGTTTGTCTCACCTGACCTATAAGGATCAAGTATCGACCCTCTGAATCCTGGACATGTGTTTTGTATTGAAAGGGGATTCTCCCACAAAAACCAATGCTGACTCCCCTCGAGGCCGCACCCCCAGCACCACAATGGTACCAGCAAGGAAATTTGGAATGAGAAAGGTTGGGATAATTTCCATGTTTAAAATGTGTCTCCTGTAAAAAGACCACTGAGCATTTTTCCCTATGTAATAGAGAGAAAATCTGTGATCTCTTATAAGGGGATCTCAGGCCCTTAACGTTGTAAGAAGCTAATTTAATATCCGCCATATTGTTTCATAAGAAGAAAAAATTGTGTATGGAATATATGTTGTATTAGAGAAAAACTGACCAACTAGCAGCAAGATGGAGGAGAGAGTACGGCCACGAGGGAAGCTCAGGAGCATCCATTCACCCAGGGAAATTACAATCCGCGACCTCTGAATCTGCAGGCGAACCTGCTTACCCATCTGAGAGAGTAATAGAGTAGTTTTAGAGTACCTGTCAAAACAATAACAATAACAGTATAAAACAAAGGACAAAACAATGGTTGAAGCCAAAAGATGAATAAGTATCATCAGAACATATTGAGACATAACAATAGTGCCTGTCTGGTTAGGCATCCTATACGGGGGGGATAGGGTGTCTTACCCAGAAGCATTACCCTCTGTAATGCATCTTATACTGGAAATTTTTATTTTATATATTATTGTAGGAAGAATCAGGGGGTTCTGTATGAACATTAGGTGATCCTTGATAGTAATTGTCTACTTGAAGACAAGTAGAGGACAAGCTAAATGTGGGAGGGATTAGCTCCTGCATTAGTATTAAAAGATATATATATGAGCGACATTAGGTGTCTCACAAGATCTCATATGTATAGTAGGTCAAATTAATATCTTAGATAGCTTGGTGATGATAATAGAGAATGTGACTGGATTAATCTTAAAACCAGATGGGAGTCTCAAAGGAGAGAGATCCCTACTGTTTCTACATCTAATACCGGGCAGAGAGCAAAATTTAACCCGATGAATTTGAAATCAATGGCCAGGTTCTCTGTACGGTATAAAGGATGTTGTCACCTATCTATAGATAAAATATTTACCAGGAGTTAGTATTTCACATACTATATTATTTATATATCACCCAATTAAAGGCGGTTAAGACATAGCCAACTATTTTTCTACCATAGTCAGACGCTTAGGGGTGGAGAATGAATTCCCCCTTCTATTTCTTTGGGGCTTTGGGGTACCAGGGGGTTCCCAGGGGATCACCCTAGGAAGGTCAGGTAAGCTGGTTAAGTTCTGAACCATGTCCCAGTTCTCAATAGGCAAAGGAGAGATCTGGAGAAGGTCATAGGCTTTATCCAAGTCTGCAAAAGATGAGATATGAATGCGACGTACGTCATGCAGGAAGGATAAGCCAAATGGAAATGTCCACCTGTATAGAATTCTGTGTTGCCGCAGCCATTCGGTGAGAGGTCTCAGGGATTTACGCTTTTTTAGGGTCGATTGCGCCAGGTTTTGGAAGATGGTGATATTATTTTCTTCCCAATACAGGTTGGAATTTCTGGCACTTGCCAGGATGGCTTCTTTGACAGGAAAATGCAGAAACTTGCAGATAACATCTCTGGGGGGCTCATTCACTTGTGGTTTAGGCCTGAGAGCTCTATGCGCCCGCTCAATCAAAACCTCATGCGTTGAATCAGGGCCTAAAATTTTCAAGCAGATTTGAATTACAGTTTCTGTAATATCTATAGAAGCTACCGATTCCGGAATGCCTCTAAAACGCAGGTTGTTCCGCCTGCTTCTATTTTCTTGATCTTCCATGGCCGTGTAGAGCGAATTTATATGGCATTGAGCAAGAGACAAGCTAAATGTTACTTCAGCCTGGTGTTGCAGGATCTTGGCCTGGGTTTCTTCCAATACTTCAACCCTCTGTCCTATATGCTGAACATCCTCTTTTATCAAGGAGATATCTATGCTAAGGGGGCCCAGGGCTTCTGCAAGAGCTTCTTTTAGGAAAGCTCTAGATATGGGCAGACAGTCCGTTTCACTGGGGTCATCCCCTACCTTATCGTTGCCGGCTGCTGTTGCTAGCTTGTGTGCAGAGCGTGGGGTGCCGGGCGCCATCTTGGATTCCCGGCTCACTGCCGCTGCAGCTGTCTTTTTGATGTATCTCTCCATCTCTCCAGCTTGATTTTCGGATCGGCTGTTACCCGGTTGTTCTGTGGGTTTCTGGCCCCCGATTTTTACCATTTTGACAACCAGTAAGCTTAAAATAAGGAGCTTTGAGGGCTATGCAGGCAGGAGAGCAGCACTTCACACTTCCATCCGGCTCAAGCGCTGGCTCCGCCCCTGGGTTTTTGTAAATTTCTGAAAAATTTCAAGATTTGCTTCTAAACTACTAAGCCTTGTAAAATCCCCCAAAAAATTTTGGGGTATTACTATGTATTACAGAGGTAGAGAAACTTGGCAAAAGACAACTTTTCCCATTTTTTTATACAAAGTTGGCATTTGACCAAGATATTTATCTCACCCAGCATTTGACAGGTCATTTTTTTCAGAATTTGATTTCAACTTGATTCCAAACATTTGGGCCCCTAGAATGCCAGGGCAGTATAACTACCCCACAAGTGACCCCATTTTGGAAAGAAGACACCCCAAGGTATTCCGTGAGGGGCATGGCGAGTTCCTAGAATTTTTTATTTTTTGTCACAAGTTAGTGGAAAATGATGATTTATTTATTTTTATTTTTTTTCATACAAAGTCTCATATTCCACTAACTTGTGACAAAAAATAAAAACTTCCATGAACTCACTATGCCCATCAGCGAATACCTTGGGGTCTCTTCTTTCCAAAATGGGGTCACTTGTGGGGTAGTTATACTGCCCTGGCATTCTAGGGGCCCAAATGTGTGGTAAGGAGTTTGAAATCAAATTCAGTAAAAAATGACCTATGAAATCCAAAAGGTGCTCTTTGGAATGTGGGCCCCTTTGCCCACCTAGGCTGCAAAAAAGTGTCACACATCTGGTATCCCCGTACTCAGGAGAAGTTGAGGAATGTGTTTTGGGGTGTCTTTTTACATATACCCATGCTGGGTGAGATAAATATCTTGGTCAAATGCCAACTTTGTATAAAAAAATGGGAAAAGTTGTCTTTTGCCAAGATATTTCTCTCACCCAGCATGGGTATATGTAAAATGACACCCCAAAACACATTCCCCACCTTCTCCTGAGTACGGAGATACCAGATGTGTGACACTTTTTTGCAGCCTAGGTGGGCAAAGGGGCCCATATTCCAAAGAGCACCTTTCGGATTTGACAGGTCATTTTTTTCAGAATTTGATTTCAAACTCCTTACCACACATTTGGGCCCCTAGAATGCCAGGGCAGTATAACTACCCCACAAGTGACCCCATTTTGGAAAGAAGAGACCCCAAGGTATTCGCTGATGGGCATAGTGAGTTCATGGAAATTTTTATTTTTTGTCACAAGTTAGTGGAATATGAGACTTTGTATGAAAAAAAAAAAAAATAAAAAATCATCATTTTCCACTAACTTGTGACAAAAAATAAAAAATTCTAGGAACTTGCCATGCCCCTCACGGAATACCTTGGGGTGTCTTCTTTCCAAAATGGGGTCACTTGTGGGGTAGTTATACTGCCCTGGCATTTTCCAGGGGCCCTAATGTCTGGTAAGTAGGTGAATGACCTGTGAAATCCGAAAGGTGCTCTTTGGAATGTGGGCCCCTTTGCCCACCTAGGCTGCAAAAAAGTGTCACACATCTGGTATCTCCGTACTCAGGAGAAGGTGGGGAATGTGTTTTGGGGTGTCATTTTACATATACCCATGCTGGGTGAGAGAAATATCTTGGCAAAAGACAACTTTTCCCATTTTTTTTATACAAAGTTGGCATTTGACCAAGATATTTATCTCACCCAGCATGGGTATATGTAAAATGACACCCCAAAACATATTCCCCAACTTCTGCTGAATACGGAGATACCACATGTGTGACACTTTTTTGCAGCCTAGGTGGGCAAAGGTGCCCAAATTCCTTTTAGGAGGGCATTTTTAGACATTTGGATACCAGACTTCTTCTCACGCTTTGGGGCCCCTAAAATGCCAGGGCAGTATAAATACCCCACATGTGACCCCATTTTGGAAAGAAGACACCCCAAGGTATTCAATGAGGGGCATGGCGAGTTCATTGAAAAAAAAAATTTTGGCACAAGTTAGCGGAAATAGATTTTTTTGATTTTGTTCTCACAAAGTCTCCCTTTCCGCTAACTTGGGACAAAAATTTCAATCTTTCATGGACTCAATATGCCCCTCAGCGAATACCTTGGGGTGTCTTCTTTCCAAAATGGTGTTATTTGTGGGGTGTTTGTACTGCCCTGGCATTTGAGGGTCTCCGCAATCATTACATGTATGCCCAGCATTAGGAGTTTCTGCTATTCTCCTTATATTGAGCATACGGGTAATGAGATTTTTTTTTTCCGTTCAGCCTCTGGGCTGAAAGAAAAAAATGAACGGCACAGATTTCTTCATTCGCATCGATCAATGTGGATGAAAAAATCTCTGCCAAAAAAAGAAAAAGGAGGGGAAAGGCGTCTGCCAGGACATAGGAGCTCCGCCCAACATCCATACCCACTTCAGCTCGTATGCCCTGGCAAACCAGATTTCTCCATTCACATCAATCGATGTGGATGAATAAATCATTGCCGGGATTTTTTTTTTTATATATACAAAGTGTTTGCCAAAGTATATGAACACCGCCACCTCCTCAGCTCATATGCCTCAGCAAACGTATCTTTTACTGCAGAGGAGAAATCTCGTCTTGCAGCGCCGCATACACCGACTTGCGTGTAATCTGACAGCAGCGCAATGCTTCTGTCCGAATGCACATCAGTGCTGCAGCTAGTCGATCGGTTGGTCCACCTGAAAGGTAAAAAAAAACAAAACAAAAAAGAAAAAACCAGGCCGCAAAGCAATAACTTTATTAACTGTTGAACAGAACATAGAAACTTTTTTTAAACTTTTTTAACTGAACATTTAACTTTTTTACTTACCGGTATTTTTTTTTTTGTTTAGTTTTTTTTACCTTTTATAGAACAAACCTCTCCTTCCCCATGGGACAATGTGCAAAGCGCAAATCGCCCAAAGATGTGGCGAAGTACGTTATGCACTTTATCCCAGGTGAAAGGAGAGGTTTGCAGCAGCTGTGAGTGAATGGGCCCTAATAGCCCTGTGTGCCTGTCCTGGTGAGATGTGATCCCTATGCTAGGTGTACCTGTGTGTGGTACTTCCGGAAACACTCTCCATAGCATAGGGCAGGGTGGTCAGCACAGTCAGGACAGAAATAGCGGGTGTCACGCCTTATTCCACTCCTGCTACAGACACGACATCTTTTTCGGGGTGACGGTTGGGTTGAGGTACCAGGAACGACACTGGGGAAATGTCGCTCGTGTAGACGGCTAACTACACTGGTGGATGGGGCCACGGAACCTCCTGGGTAAAGGAGGTTCTCGATGATCTCTTCCTGGAATTTGAGGAAGGATCCTGTTCTCCCAGCCTTACTGTAGAGAACAAAACTATTGTAGAGCGCCAATTGAATTAAATATACAGACACCTTCTTATACCAGCGTCTGGTTCTGCGGGAAACTAAATACGGAGACAACATCTGGTCATTGAAGTCCACCCCTCCCATGAGCGCATTATAGTCGTGGACACAGAGGGGCTTTTCAATGACACGGGTTGCTCGCTCAATTTGGATTGTCGTGTCTGCGTGAATGGAGGAGAGCATGTAAACGTCACGCTTGTCTCTCCATTTCACCGCGAGCAGTTCTTCGTTACACAAGGCAGCCCTCTGCCCCCTTGCAAGACGGGTGGTTACAAGCCGTTGGGGGAAGCCCACGCGACTAGTTCGCGCGGTGCCACAGGCGCAAATCCGTTCTATAAACAAATGCCTAAAGAGGGCCACACTTGTGTAGAAATTGTCCACATAAAGATGGTACCCCTTGCCGAATAAGGGTGACACCAAGTCCCAGACTGTCTTCCCACTGCTCCCCAGGTAGTCAGGGCAACCGACCGGCTCCAGGGTCTGATCTTTTCCCTCATAGATCCGAAATTTGTGGGTATAGCCTGTGGCCCTTTCACAGAGCTTATACAATTTGACCCCATACCGGGCACGCTTGCTTGGGATGTATTGTTTGAAGCCAAGGCGCCCGGTAAAATGTATTAGGGACTCGTCTACGCAGATGTTTTGCTCAGGGGTATACAAATCTGCAAATTTCAGGTTGAAATGGTCTATGAGGGGCCGAATTTTGTGGAGCCGGTCAAAAGCAGGGTGGCCTCTGGGACGGGAGGTGGTGTTGTCGCTAAAATGCAGAAAACGCAGGATGGTCTCAAATCGTGTCCTGGACATAGCAGCAGAGAACATGGGCATGTGATGAATTGGGTGCGTTGACCAATATGACCGCAATTCATGCTTTTTTGTCAGGCCCATGTTGAGGAGAAGGCCCAAAAAAATTTTAAGTTCGGAAATTTGGACTGGTTTCCACCGGAAAGGCTGGGCATAATAGCTTCCCGGGTTAGCGGTTATAAATTGTGTGGCATACTGGTTGGTCTCTGCCACGACTAAGTCCAAGAGCTCCGCAGTCAAGAACAGCTCAAAAAATCCCAGGGCCGAACCGATTTGAGCCGTCTCAACCCGAACTCCAGACTGGGCGGTGAAAGGGGGAACTACTGGTGCGGCTGAAGTTGGTGACTGCCAATCAGGATTTGCCAGCACCTCAGGGACTCTAGGGGCTCTACGGGCCTGTCTTTGCGGTGGCTGCGACGGGGTAACTATTGCACGTGCCACCGTACCAGCTTCAACTGCCCTTCTGGTGCTCGCTACTTCACCATGTTGTACGGCAGTGCTGGTACTAGGTCCAGGAAGGGCTGCGCTGCTGGTGTATGCCTCACCACGTGATCCGGCAGCGACAGCCCCACTCTGCTGCTCTTGAAGCGGATCCTGCGTAACCTGTGGTCTAGCGACATGGGGCCGGGTACGCCTGGTGCTGCCAGGGACCTCCACCTCCTCGTCCGAACTTTGGGTCAGAGAGCCACTGCTTTCCACAGGTTCATATTCTGACCCGCTAGATTCGTCAGATGAGGGTTCCCACTCCTCATCCGACTGGGTCAGAATCCTGTAGGCCTCTTCAGAAGAATACCCCCTGTTTGACATTTTGGACTACTAAATTTAGGGGTATTCCCTGAGACTACCCAAGAAAAAAAGCAAACCTGTCTTACAAAGGGGAGGCTAGCGAAGTACCGGAGGCTGCTGCGGTTGATAAAAAATATCAAAACTGATTTTTTTATCGCCACAGTGCGTGTAAAATGAATGTGCAGTGATCAAAAAATATATATTTTTTGTCACTGCGGTGGGGCGGGCGTGGGTGAACGCACGTGTGGGCGACCGATCAGGCTTGATCGGGCAAACACTGCGTTTTGGGTGGAGGGCGAACTAAAGTGACACTAATACTATTATAGATCTGACCGTGATCAGTTTTGATCACTTACAGATACTATAAAAGTACAAATGCTGATTAGCGATACGCTAAACAGCGAATAAAAGTGACTGCGGTGCGGTGGGGTGGGCGCTAACTGACGCTAACTACCTAACCAAGGGGCCTAAACTATCCCTAAAACCTAACAGCCAATACCAGTGAAAAAAAAAAAGTGACAGTTTACACTGATCACTTTTTTTCCTTTCACTAGTGATTGACAGGGGCGATCAAAGGGGTGATCAAAGGGTTAATTGGGGTGCAGGTGGGTGATCTGGGGCTAAGGTGTAGTGTTGGTGCTACTCACAGTTCAGTCTGCTCCTGTGCTGGATCCAACCGACGAAAAGGACCAGCACAGGAGCAGAGAAGCCATATAACAGATCATATTTACTAATATGATCTGTTATATGACTTTGGATTGGATTTTTTGAAAATCGCCAGCCTGCCAGCCAATGATCGTTGCTGGCAGGCTGGTGACGAAATACTTCTTTTAATTTTGCCGGCCCGCGATGCGCATGCGCGGGCCGGCTTTGAGCGAAATCTCGCGTCTCGCGAGATGACGCGTATATGCGTGACTCTGCGCAGCGCTGCCACCTCCGGAACGCAATCCTGCGTTAGGCGGTCCGGAGGTGGTTAATATATGTGATGTCAGTGTTGATGCTGCTTTCTGAAATGTAATCTCATAAGAAACATAGCTGTAAATGTAACAGAGATCATAGATATTTCTACTACAAGAGATACAGAACTACAGTACCCGGAATGAGATGGCTAAGGGTGCTACAAGCATGAATGCATATGTGATTTTACATGATCTACTCATGTAATGCTCAGTGTTCATACACTACATTTCATGCATAATGTATATCAGGATTATTCATTGTAAAGTGAACCTGTACTATTGGAGGAGCTTTTCAGGAAACATAAACATAGAAAATGAGCAAAAAGAATTGTAACAATATTCAATATTTACATATTCCTCACTTAAAGAGTAACCAATTCTTTATAACAAATTTTAATAAGATGTCCCTAATGCCCCAATAAAACGTTTTCTAATATACTTTATTTATTAATTTTGTATTTTTATTATACTGTTCCCTACCTAGGGCTCACTATTCCCTGGTGCACTTAAAACTCAGTTCTCTGTACACTGCTGACAGCTCAGCGGTGTACGGAGTACGGAATACATTTTATTAATGGAGCCGCAGCAGCGCACGGAGTAATATGCGCTCCCGTACACCCCGGAGGATTACTAACTCCTAGCATAACACATGGGTACCCTGTACCCATGTGCTATGCCAGGATTAGTTGAGCGGAGCAGGCTCCTGCCTGTGCCTGCTCCACTAAGCTAAAAGCTGACATGCTGTTCTCTTAGCTTAGCAGAGCAGGGACAGACCGGAGTCCGCTCAGCTAATCCTGGCATAGTACATGGGTACAGAGTACCCATGTGCTATGCCAGGAGTTAGTAATCCTCCGGGGGGCATGGGCAGGAGCAGCAATATGCACTCCTGCCGGTACTCACAGTGCTGCTGCGGCCCCGTTCGTAAACACACAGTTTGTACTCTGTACACCACTGAGCTGTCAGCGGTGTACGGAGAACTGAGTTTTAGCGCACAGTGAATGGTGAGCACTATGTGGGGAAAAGTATAATACAAGTACAAAATTAATAAATAAAGTATATTAGAAAAAGTTTTATTGGGGGTATTAGGGACATCATATTAAAATTTGTTATTAAGGTTAACTTACTCTTTAACCACTTTCTTTCACTTGATCCAACTTTGTCTCATTTCTTAATAAAAACTGATAAATATTTTAAAAAAAATTCTCAGCTGTGTACTGTCTCTTTCTCTTTCTACTTAGACCTCATACACACGACCGTATGTATTTTGCAGTCCGCAAAAAATACGGATGACGTCCGTGTGCATTCCGTATTTTACGGAACGAAACAGCTGGCCCCTAATAGAACAGTCCTATCCTTGTCCGTTATGCGGACAATAATAGGACATATTCTAAGTTTTGGCGGAATGGAAATACAGACATACGGAAACGGAATGCAGATGCAAAGAAAAAACTGAACGGACACGGAAAGAAAATATGTTTGTGTGCATGAGGCCTTAGATTGTGAGCCCCATTGAGGACAGTTTGATGGTATTGTCTGTAAAGTGCTGCGGAAAATAGCAGTGTAATTATAAATGCATAAAATACATAAATTCTCCTCACTGTCATTTGTCTGGCTGTAAGACAACTGGCTGGTTCAGAAGACTTCCCCTACCTATCTGCTGTAGGACACAAAGATTGCTAAACTCAATTCCCATATCTATTCCCCAGCTGAAAATGGAACATTAAACCCTATTGGGGTCATTTATCAAACTAGTGTAAAGTAGAACTGGCTTAGTTGCCCATAGCAGCCAATCAGATTCCACCTTTCATTTTCCAAAGGAGCTTTGAAAAATGAATGGTGGAATCGGATTGGTTGCTATGGGGAAACGTAGCCAATTCTACTTTACACCAGTTTGATAAATGACCCCGTATGTTCTCTGTAAGGCTTCTTTCAGATGAGTGAGTTGCGAGGGTTACATAGCATGATAAATCAATATAATGCCAGGAGACCCCGGCAATGCTGAAAGTTCAGGACGAGACCTGTCTTATACTCATGCGGTGAGTCCGCGGTATGCAACTTGCTCATCTGAAAGCAGCCTTTGGGCTCTTTCACACGAGCGGATGCAGTACATGGAATCCGCTACGTAAAAGAATGCCAAACCCCACTCCGGGAAGCAGAGACACAAAGCATTAACATGATTGATAATGCTCCGTGCCTCTCTGTGATCTTTTTACTACAAAATCATGGTGATAACTTTATCTCCCTGTGATTTTGTAGTAAAAAGATCACAGAGAGGCATGGAGAATTATTAATCATGTTACTGCTCCGTGTCTCTCCGTGTCTTTGCTGTCCAAAGCAGGGTTTGGCACTCTTTCACACAACGGATTACCTACACGCCCTCTGCTCGTGCGAAACAGCCCTTAGGCCCCTTTCACATGGGGGAGAATTCCACGCGAGTGCAATGCGTGAGGTGAACGCATTGCACCTGCACTGAATCCGGACCCATTCACTTCAATGGAGCTGTTCAGATGAACTGTGATTTCTACCCCATTGTAGAAACTACAGCCTCAAGTTACTCAATACTGATTTTACAAACTTTGTTAACGCTTTAGGTGTTCCACAAGGAATAATGATTGCCGTATACAAGGGAGACTTACCAAAGGAGCTAGTGTATCCAGAACCGGGATGGCGTTACCCCAATGCATGTTTCGGCGTTTCTTCATCAGGGGGTAGCGCCATCACCGTGAATTATGTGTTATGGATGCGGCAATACCTAAGGTGTATACTCTTTCTTATTTATTTAAGTTTTACACAATAATAGCATTTTTGAAGCATTTTAAATGATGTTTTAGTGTCTACATAGTCTGAGAGCCATAGCTTTTTATTTTTTGACCGATTGTCTTAGTTATGATCTCATTTTTGGCGGGATTAGGTGACGGTTTGATTGGTACTATTTTGAGGGGCATATGCCTTTTTGATCGCTTGATGTTGCACCTTATGTGATTTTAGGTAACACGTGAGTGATTAGATCATGTAATATTTTTATAGAGCTGGTTGTTACGGATGCGGCGATACCTAAAATATATACTTTTTAAAATGTATTTCACTTTAACACAATAATAGCATTTTTTAAACAAAAAAATATGTTTTAATGTCTACATGTTCTGAGAGCTATAGTTTTTTTACATTTTTCGAGCGATTTTCTTATGTAGGGATGCGGGATGAGGTGACAATGTTATTAGTACCATTTTGTGGGGCATACACCTTCTTGATCACTTGGTGGCACTTTTTGTGATGTAAGGTGACAAAAATGTTATTATTATTTTATTTTTTGTGGTGTTTATCAGACGGGGTGGAACATGTGATATCTTTATAGAGCACAGATGCAGCAATACCAAATACAGTCAGGTCCATAAATATTGGGACATACCAAATGCTTTAACTGCAGACTGTCAGCTTTAATTTGAGGGTATTTACATCCAAATCAGGTGAATGGTGTAGGAATTACAACTGTTTGCATATGAGCCTCCCACTTGTTAAGGGACCAAAAGTAATGGGACCATTGGCTTCTCAGCTGTTCCATGGCCAGGTGTGTGTTATTCCCTCATTATCCCAATTACAATGAGCAGATAAAAGGTCCAGAGTTCATTTCAAGTGTGCTATTTGCATTTGGAATCTGCTGCTGTTAACTCTCAAGATGAGAACCAAAGAGCTGTCACTATCAGTGAAGCAAGCCATCATTAGGCTGAAAAAACAAAACAAACCCATCGGAGAGATAGCAAAAACATTAGGCGTGGACAAAACAATTGTTTGGAACATTCTTAAAAAGAAGGAACACACCGGTGAGCTCAGCAACACCAAAATACCCAGAAGACCACGGAAAACAACTGTGGTGGATGACCGAAGAATTATTTCCCTGGTGAAGAGAACGCCCTTCACAACAGTTTGCCAGATCAAAACACTCTCCATGAGGTAGGTGTATGTGTGTCAAAGTCAACAATCAAAAGAAGATTACACCAGAGTGAATACAGAGGGTTCACCACAAGATGTAAACCATTGGTGAGCCTCAAAAACAGAAAGGCCAGATTAGAGTTACCTAAACAACATCTAAAAAAGCCTTCACAGTTTTGGAACAACATCCTATGGACAGATGAGACCAAGATCAACTTGTACCAGAGTGATGGGAAGAGAAGAGTATAGAGAAGGAAAGGAACTGCTAATGACCCTAAGCATACCACCTCATCAGTGAAGCATGGTGGAGGTAGTGTCATGGCGTGGGCATGTATGGCTGCCAATGGAACTGGTTCTCTTGTATTTATTGATGATGTGACTGCTGACAAAAGCAGCAGGATGAATTCTGAAGTGTTTCAGGCAATATTATCTGCTCATATTCAGCCAAATGCTTCGGAACTCATTGGACGGCGCTTCACAGTGCAGATGGACAATGACCCAAAGCATACTGCAAAAGCAACCAAACAGTTTTTTAAGGGAAAGAAGTGGAATGTTATGCAATGGCCAAGTCAATCACCTGACCTGAATCCGATTGAGCATGCATTTCACTTGCTGAAGGGAAAATGCCCCAAGAACAAGCAGGAACTGAAGACAGTTGCAGTAGAGGCCTGGCAGCGCATCACCAGGGATGAAACCCAGCGTCTGCTGATGTCTATGCGTTCCAGACTTCAGGCTGTAATTGACTGCAAAGGATTTGCAACCGAGTATTAAAAAGTGAAAGTTTGATTTATGATTATTATTCTCTCCCATTACTTTTGGTCCCTTAACAAGTGGGAGGCACATATGCAAACTGGAGTAATTCCTTCACCGTTCATCAGATTTGGATGTAAATACCCTCAAATTAAAGCTGACAGTCTGCAGTTAAAGCACATTTTATTTGTTTCTTTTGAAATCCATTGTGGTGGTGTATAGAGCCAAAAATGTTAGAATTGTGTCTATGTCCCAATATTTATGGACCTGACCGTATGTCTATTTTATTTTATTTTTTCTAGTTTTAACATTTCATTTTAATTACTTAATTGGGGATTTTTTTTTACAAGTGAAACTTTTTTTAAAATTAAACACAGGTCATACAATACCTCTGGGGGAAATGTAACTTAATTTTTTATTTTTTTTTTCATTATTGATTTCTCCTGTAACTGGGGCTAAAATAGTAGCCCCAGTTACAGGGGAAATACACCCCCCCAGAGGGGCTGTACAGCCTCAGTGCAGGGCTGATCGAGGTCTGTGAAAGACCCTACAGCTTCTGCACTCTCCCGGCCCCGGCGGTCACATGACCACCAGGCCGGGACAGGAAGCGCATATTGCTGTGTATACATCGATCTAGAAGGCAGGGACACCTGGGAACTGTCCCTGCCTTCTCTCTGGGTTTCCCTGCTGTCACTGACAGCGGTCCCCCCGCTCGGCAGCTGCACGATTAGCATGCAGCTGCCATCTCTGAATAGACGTTTTAGAACATCAATTGAGAGATAAACAACCGCCCATAAGACGTTTATATCCTATGGGCGGTCAGGAAGTTGTTAAGGGCCCATGTACACGAGCAAATTTTCTTTCCGTGCCCGTTGTGTCTATTTTTGCGGACTGTATGTGGAACCATTCATTTCAATGGGTCCGCAAAAAAAAAGGAAGTTACTCTGTGTGCATTCCATCTCCGCATGTCTACATGTCCGTTTCGCAAAAAAATTGAATGTGGGAAACAGGGGGACGCAAAAGGGGCGAGAGGGAGGCGATAATGCTCATCCTTCGATTCTCCCCACAGACAAGCTCCGCTTCAGCTGAAGCCAATAGCGGTGCCACTTCTAGAAGAAGCAAAGATGCATACTGCGCACGCACCGTCATGTCACTGAACCTGGTTGTGGCAGCAGGATCAGCTTCTGCTGAAGTGGAGCTTAGCTGTGGGGAGGATCGAAGGGCGAGTTTTCTCAGCTTCATCAACCCTACCAGGCTATATGCCTGGTTGTATAGGATTGATCCTGGTGACATAGCCGCTTTAAGATAAGTGTATATTGAAAGATAAATTGCATCTAAGACTTGGTGTCAGTTAAACTAAATGGTAATTTGTGCAATTACTGTTCAGTTTATGCTTTGGGGAGGAAAAGTATGTCTGTTTTCTTATACCTGGAGGAAAGTGAGTCAGAGAGATGGTAACTAGTGATATGTTCTGTCACACTGAAACTGTAAAGCTCTCCAGTGTTTTTCTGCGATAGCTCATGTATTAGCGCAGGACCAATCCAGAGAATTCAAAGTGCCACTTACACTTGTGTGTCTCATCTTGCCTTTGTGCCAGTAGTAGACCAGAGAAGAAGAACTGTAATAGAAAAGGATATCCTGCTCTGCAGAACAGCAAATCTTATTAGATTTCCTGGTGTTTTCATCACAAACTATCAGAAAGCATTTTTCTCAGGAGAGTTGGAGATTACTTGGAGGAGAAATCATTAAAAAAAAATCCTTGGCTCAAGACTTGTCATGGTAGCAAGTGTCTCAATGGAAACAAATAAAATAAATACTTTACTCTCAAAATGTTCCCTTTGGGAAACATGGTCAAACCTTGTATAATATTGACATTTGTCTCTTATAATTGTCTCCCAAAAATAGGATAACCTTTTAAATGACCACCAAAGCAAAAGTCCAATAGCTGGATATATGAAGGCTGCTAATATTAACGCAAAATGTGTGACTGTTTATAGAGGCTATCACAACTGGATCTATCCCAGATAGCATATCAGTCCTTTAAGGGGTTGTGTCACTTCAGCAAATAGCATTTATCATGAAGAGAAAGTTAAAGGTGTTATCCCACAAATAATGTAAAAAAAATGAACATCAGACATCATATAGTCCATGACAATATGTTTCTAACAAAGCTAGAACCAGCCCTGTATCTCACATGGATCCTGAGATCTCCCCATTCATTGCTCTGACTAGATTTATATCTAGCTGACAACTCAAGGGGAGTGTCTTTTCTGCTGCAGCTCAGGAGGTGTGTTTCAGATCTTCCTATCACAGCTCAGGAGGTGTGTCTCAGATCTTCCTATCACAGCTCAGGAGGTGTGTCTCAGATCTTCCTATCACAGCTCAGGAGGCAGTTCAAAGATGAAACTGAGCATGTGCGGCCTTTCTTAATGAGCCGGTCAAAGAAATAAGAAATTAAGTGCCACTATACAGATACATTTTATTTAATAATTCAGTAGCTATACATTTTTTATGACATACAATTAAAAAAGTATTCAGATCCAGGTGCTGGCTTGAAAACTGTTGAATATTTCTTTGTGGGACAACCCTTTTAATACAAGGCACTTACTAATGTATTGTGATTGTCAGTGGTAGTGGTAGTAAGGGGGCGAAAAGGACCAACTTAAACAAAATATAGCCAGTAATCTGGTAACTTGTGTAGTTTCTTAGGTCACTAAAGAGAATGAATATGTATTACCGGTAATTAATTTTATGAATCAATTCTTGATTTGTTCTAGTATTGTTTATGAATAATGCCTACTTTGATAACCTATGTTATGTAGTTTTCTGAAATGAATCTATGCTGTTGAGAAGAACTAGAGATTATTGTCTACTGGGAACTGTATAGGGATAAAAAAAAGCCATCAAGATTCAAGTACCTGGTAGCCCAAAGTGCACTCCAATATTTGAATGCTTTATAGATTTTTTTAGATTCTGCAATGTAAGACAATAGAACACAGGACGTGCAATCTTTAGGATGTAGACCCAGTGACAGCTTCTTTTGCAGTTTAGAAAAGCCATGGGAGCAGCTTCCCATCTGCTGGCTTGTCTTGATTGACACATCCTATACACCAGGCATCCTCAAACTGCATCCCTCCAGCTGTTGCCAAACTACAACTCCCAGCATGCCTGAACAGCCTACAGGTATCAGCCTACAGCAGGGCATTGTGGGAGTTGTAGTTTTACAACAGCTGGAGGGCCGCAGTTAAGCTGAGCTGAATATAGAGAATCTGGTAGGAAGCCACCCCCATTAAGCTTCTCCCTATTCCTGGATTGTTTTTACAGAATTCTCTTAGAAGCATTGCAATGGTTCATAATAAAACATAGCTGTCTATAACCAAAGAGGCTGCTGGGATTTAATGCAGTCCATGGTTGGGGCAACATGTAGTTCCTGACACTTTCCTTTTAACAAAGGATATTTTACCTATACAGAAAAAAGTACTATATTTATTGGGATTGTTCATCTTATGCATGATTAAAATTGGCTTTATTATTATTGTTAATAAAGAGATGAGAGTACAGGAACGGGAGTGAAATTCTGAAGTGATCAGCCTGATGATTTACTCACTTTCTGCTGATGGTGGACATGACACAGTGGACCTCCATCCAGGTTTTCCTATGGAGCCCCTTGGATAATTATTTTACCCCTGGGTCTATTATTGATCCCAGGTTGATGTCAGCAAAGTGTGGATTACTTTTAATATGTAATTGCTTGCTCTTTTTGGCACACAGTACATACAATAGTCATACAGATAAAAATGTTGCCTAATTTTCTATGTAAAAGTAGTTTTTTATTCCTACTTGCAAGCAGATAATCCGAAGAGAGAATCACATTATGGTAGTTACAAAGTAAAGAATAATTCTCAATATTCTAGTGTGTCTTCTGAATTTATATTTTATCATTTCTATTCTAAAGACTCTGATCCTCTTTTCCAGAGCCATACAGCCCTGCCGTGTGGGTCATGATGTTTGTCATGTGTCTTACTGTGGTCGCTGTGACTGTTTTCATCTTTGAGTATTTCAGCCCTGTTGGATATAACCGAAGCCTCTCCACAGGAAAGAGTAAGTACCTGAACTACAATACTTTCCCTTTAGATTTTTTAAAATTGTCTTGCACTTAGCTGTTTAGTTCCTCTTAATTGCCATAGTTGTAGTTCACTGTTCTCTGTAGTTCTGTATCTTCCCTTTTTATTTCTCCCTGAGTTATTTTTGGCCCCTTTTATGAGAACTTTCTAACACTTGATGGTTGAAGATGTTTTATTTTTAGTGTTCCTTGTTCTTAGCTATTTTGCTACAGGCTAGTAGCACTGAAGATGTGGAACTGAAATATTTTGTGATGCTGCCATTGTTAGCTCACAGTGTTCTGTGTCATGTCCTTATAGAAGTATAACTTACCGTTGTGGCTCACTGCGTATTTATGTAGAAGGAATATATATTTATATATGTTATTTTTACAAAAACACACATGTAGTAAAAACTGCAAACAAAAATGTTACTGGTGTTCTTACTGGTTTATAGTATTATATAAAACTGCACAGTCGTGGCCAAAAGTTTTGAGAATTAGATAAATATTGGAAATTGGAAAAGTTGCTCCTTAAGTTTTTATAATAGCAATTTCCATATACTCCAGAATGTTATTAAGAGTGATCAGATGAATTGCATAGTCCTTCTTTGCCATGAAAATTAACTTAATCCCCAAAAAAACTTTCCACTGCATTTCATTGTTGTCATTAAAGGACTTGCTGAGACCATTTCAGTAATCGTCTTGTTAACTCAGGTGAGAATGTTGACGAGCACAAGGCTGGAGATCATTATGTCAGGCTGATTGGGTTAAAATGGCAGACTTGACATGTTAAAAGGAGGGTGATGCTTGAAATCATTGTTCTTCCATTGTTAACCATGGTGACCTGCAAAGAAACGCGTGCAGCCATCATTGCGTTGCATAAAAATGGCTTCACAGGCAAGGATATTGTGGCTACTAAGATTGCACCTCAATCAACAATTTATAGGATCATCAAGAACTTCAAGGAAAGAGGTTCAATTCTTGTTAAGAAGGCTTCAGGGCGTCCAAGAAAGTCCAGCAAGCGCCAGGATCGTCTCCTAAAGAGGATTCAGCTGCGGGATCGGAGTGCCACCAGTGCAGAGCTTGCTCAGGAATGGCAGCAGGCAGGTGTGAGCTCATCTGCACGCACAGTGAGGCGAAGACTTTTGGAAGATGGCCTGGTGTCAAGAAGGCCAGGAAAGAAGCCACTTCTCTCCAAAAAAAACATCAGGGACAGATTGATCTTCTGCAGAAAGTATGGTGAATGGACTGCTGAGGACTGGGGAAAAGTCATATTCTCCGATGAAGCCTCTTTCCGATTGTTTGGGGCATCTGGAAAAAGGTTTGTCCAGAGAAGAAAAGGTGAGCGCTACCATCAGTCCTGTGTGATGCCAACAGTAAAGCATCCTGAGACCATTCGTGTGTGGGGTTGCTTCTCATCCAAGGGAGTGGGCTCACTCACAATTTTGGCCAAAAACACAGCTATGAATAAAGAATGGTACCAAAACACCCTCCAACAGCAACTTCTTCCAACAATCCAACAACAGTTTGGTGAAGAACAATGCATTTTCCAGCACGATGGAGCACCGTGCCATAAGGCAAAAGTGATAACTAAGTGGCTCGGGGACCAAAACGTTGACATTTTGGGTCCATGGCCTGGAAACTCCCCAGATCTTAATCCCATTGAGAACTTGTGGTCAATCCTCAAGAGGCGGGTGGAAAAACAAAAACCCACTAATTCTGACAAACTCCAAGAAGTGATTATGAAAGAATGGGTTGCTATCAGTCAGGAATTGGCCCAGAAGTTGATTGAGAGCATGCCCAGTCAAATTGCAGAGGTCCTGAAAAAGAAGGGCCAACACTGCAAATACTGACTCTTTGCATAAATGTCATGTAATTGTCGATAAAAGCCTTTGAAACGTATGAAGTGCGTGTAATTATATTTCACTACATCACAGAAACAACTGAAACAAAGATCTAAAAGCAGTTTAGCAGCAAACTTTGTGAAAACTAATATTTGTGTCATTCTCAAAACTTTTGGCCACGACTGTATGCTGGAGGAGATTTATCATTAAAAATGCAAATTTTTTGGGGACGTGCACTAAATGCACCTCTGTGTGCCAAAATGCGCAAAAGTTTTTACATATTTTTGGAGTGTCAAACTATAAGCAGTGTAAACAAACGACACAATTTTTTGGCGTATTGACAAATTTATATTGTACACACATAAATTTTAGTGCCATACCGACAACATTTTTGTTACACAAGCAAAATTCTGGAACACAGAACTCTGGCATAAATCTGGTGCCGATTTTAAGATGTTCCAAATTTATAAAAGTCAATTTGTCTAATAATAAGGCCTCTTTCTCACAAATGTATTTTCATTCCGTCTCCGTAAAAAAAAAATTTGCGGACCGTATACGGAACCATTCATTTCAATGGGGCAGCAAAAAAAATGGAAGGTACTCCGTGCACATTTTCCATATTTCCGCTGCGCAAAAAAATAGAACATGTCCTATTATTGTTCGCATTACGGACAAGGATAATACTGTTCTATGAAGGGCCAGCTGTTCCATTCAGAAAAAAAGGAATGTACACGGATGTCATCCATTTTTTTTGCGGATCTGTTTTTTGCGGAGTCTTCTAGTACATCTGCCCCAATGTGTGTGTGCATTTGTGTCTGTGAAGAATCAATAAGAGCTGATGCTTACCGTACACCAAATATTTTGTTTAAACCACAGATTAGTGGGCTAAAAATTATTAATAATATTTACTGGACAATTTCCATCATTATGACCATGGTACACATGGGGTCATTTTTTAACCTATATCTACATTTTTCAACATTATAATTTTTTTTTTATTTGATTATTCTCATTAGAATTGATAAGTAAATAGAATAAAATAAAAGCATGTAAATACCCTCCAAAACTTTTACATTATATATTGTGTATAATAACAACATAGAAGAAACAGTGGGGGAAAAAAATCAACAAAATAATAATATAAAAGTGACACACTGCCTTCAAGATTTATTTTATTTGATCCGGCTGTGCTAGGTAAACATGGTCTTATCAAACAGAATTGTGAAGCAGTGAGTGTAATATTACTTTCTTCACCAACCTGCCGTCAGGATTTTATGAAGCGGTGAGTATGAGATCTGAGCTAAAATCTACCAGGATGCAGAACACTAAAATAAATAGAAGGGCTGTCTGATTGTCAAGAAGTTTTTTTTTTTTGTCTTCTCTTCTTTGCATCTGCTTGAGATAATTGTTCTGATGTACATAGCATGCTCCAATCACAAAGAAAGGCTCAGGGGATGATTAGTATCTCTTACTGATCAAGAGAAAATGTGATTAGCTAATTAGAACACCAGATAAGAACTTTCCCTAATTCAGCTACCATTAGTGGCATGCTCATAATCTTCAAGTGTCTCAAAGATAAGAAAGGGGATGAGACAAAGGGAGTGCAAAAAAGGGAAATGGATTTTGCTAGAGCATGTGTCGCAGGGTCTACAATAAAATAGATATATTTGTCTTATAAAAATCCTTTGTTTTACTTTTTTTTTTTTAAGAATTAGAATAAGGATAGGACAACTAGACTTTACTGGAGCAATGTATCACTAGAGATCACTAATGAGATTGCTAGAGCGCACTTGCACACTGAGGTAGAAGATGGAGTACCTTTCTACAGGGTACTTCCTGTGTCATGGCTGACATAGGAAGTGATATCAGAATTTCAAATGTATACTGATTCAAAGGCAATCTCATTAATAAGAAGGGTCCATTTCCAGAGATTTGATCTCATTCACAATGTCAATGCATATTTTTCTATAAAGATCATGAGGAGCATTTCCCCTTTACCCATAATTTACCCACCCCATAAATACCGAGGTCATCTTTGCTGTTTTCTATTTTTCTGTTTTGTTCTGATTTATTTTGTGGGTCCCTATTTTTGTGTTTGACACATCTAGGTCTTGGGCTTAGTTTTCACTGGTTTTTAATGATGATAAACAGATGTAGCCAAACTAAAATTGACTCTGATAACACATGTTACAGTGTTATCTGTGTTATCTCTCAACAAAAGCCATCCAAATCCCTTGAAAATGTAGTTATTTTTTGTACAGCTATGGGCCAATTTTATTATTGCACTGTACTTATTTTGAGCTAAAATATTTTTTTCAATTGGTCTTTATTCAAAATATGGAATCCTTTTTTGTCTACATAGCTGAGAAACTGTAGTAACTGCCTGTGGATTTTCTGTCTTTTCTGTCAGACCAGGAGCAGATGGACTTCTTATCTCTGCTCTCTGACATTCTAAACACATTATATCTCAATCCTTATCTTACTAAAAAGAATGTGGCTTAAATAAGTGTTTACGACCTCTTAGTAGTTTAGAGATAAGGGTTATTTGATGACTGGCACAAAGTGAAAACGAAAGTACCAGTTACACAGTTATAAAAACAGTTAACACTTTGTGACAGAATGGCTCAATATTTTTAATGAAGGCCAATTGAAAATATGATTTTTAGCCCAAATAAGTAAAATGCAATCATAAGCAAAAGTTACCTCCAAATGTGTACATAGACTTATTTCTTTTTACTTATTGGAACTCAGTCTCCTGCCCAAATTTCCCCTAATACTTTAGGCCAAGTGTTTCATCCAGTTAAGGCTATTGTCCTAGAAGATGAAAAAAATAAAAGGCAAAAAAAATCACTGGTGCCTGTGATCACATCATACTCCATTTTTCATATGCTCCTTCATGCTAAGACTACATATCCCAGCATGCATTGCATGCTACACACATTTAATATGCCTCTACTTCGTACTTCTATCTCCTGCACAGCTCTATGGAACTAACTCAGTAAAGATATGTCCGCACATGCCCATTTCCTGCATTGAACCAGACAACCCTGTCAAACGGATGTCAGGAGTGACATCCCATAGACTGGGCAGTGATTTTTATAGCTACCAGGACATGTGATCATTATATGGGATGTCACCCAATGCAGCAGTATAACTTTTGATGTTTGAGATATTTAATGATCAATGGTGGTTTAAATTTTGAACTTGTAAAAGCTCTTTAACTTTAGCAGTTTAATTAATATGGATGGATCTTACTACCAAAACAGGTGGAACCATCTTCCTTTTGATCTGAGATATCATGAATCTTGAAAAGAGGTTACTATATACTGTATAATTTATATTAATATATAAAATATTATGTCTAATAAAAAGTAACCACTTTTCTTGGGAGATATAATGTTTCTACGGTGCTATGTCCTTTGTTCCACTATTTAATTAGCTGAGAGCAAAGGTGAGGCCAAGTCAAGATTATTACGCGTCTCTTGAAAATTGCACTGGAAGTGTTTCCCTTTATTTCTGAGGTCTATATCCTTTTTCTTCTACTCTTGTGAATGGCCTTGTGCCCAGTGTCTTTCAGTATTGCTACAAATCTAAAATGAACGAGTATTCTCTATGGGTGAAATGTGCCATAAAAATGCCAATTATTATAGCTGTAAATGACAAAGTCTGTGTGCAAAGTACAGGAGTACAAACAAGAAAGAAAAAATGAGTTCTGTGTTTTATTTTTTTTATTTTTTTTAAATTCCCTAGTTCAGCTGCTAGAATTTGATTCATTTTACCAGGAGTTTGGATAGAATCAAAATGGGAAAAGCAATAAGAATGGTTCAACTGCATATTAATAAAATGCATTAGCATCAGCCTGGCAAATCCCTGTCTCTTCTTAGTTTCTATTAAACTCAAAATTATTTTTTTCACTTTGCTTGGATTTTACAGCTAGAAATAAACTAAACTTGGAGTTTTAATATAAATACATGGAAATACAGTGAGAAAGGGGTTTTGTCCAAACAGTACTTAGGTTGCCCTCAAGGTGTATTTTGTAAATGCTCTATTCTTTAATTTTTTACTTAAGACTGGAATAGTTGTTCACTTTATATCTCAGTACCTAATATGAAATAGCATTCTGCATAAAATAGTAGTGGGAGTCTGATTGTGCAGTCATGTTTTACTTAGTTCTCTTGAATAAGGCTAAGGTGCAAAGCCAGATGTAGCCGATGAAAAAGAGACCTTATTTTCTAATATCAAACGGTACCTTCAATGTATGTTTTGTGTATTTTTTTTTTATAGTGTGAATTTATATTAATAATAATATAAGGCCTCAAGCACACAGCAGAGTTGCATGCAACCTTTGTAGAGGCACATGGAGTCCCTGAAACTTCATACTACATACAGATCTGTCCTTCCATACCTTTTTTCTTGGTCTCAGATTTTTTTTTTCAAAGCTGGTCATCTCGTGCTACTCATATTAGGATATCTCAACAGTACCATATTAAGGAGTTAAACTCAAAGGCAGTAATCCAGCAACTTTTCTGTACTGTAACAAAAAAACAGAGGCAGTTGGTGCCCCATATACTGTAGTTCTATTGGTCACATGTTATAGCAAAACAGGGGTCATATAGAACATAATTGAATAATAATGTGCATAAGACTTTGTGAAAAGCAATCTACAGCTTCAGACAGGCAGGAGAGATGCAGACCAAGTCTCTCTTACCCAGACAACTTCTTACAGGAGGTGACATCCAGTCATATTCTCATTTATCTGACAACTTGCTTGGTAAACTGCAAAGATGCAAATTTAATCAAATAAATCAAAACAAGAAAAATGAAGGTTAAAGGAAGAATTTGATGCTGCGCCTTGTCATTTCATCTCCACTATATATAATACTAATTATTCACAATACAAATTTAAAGTAGGTCTTAGGTCTGAGAATGGATAAGAAATCTGATATAAAAGTAAAGATTTTAAATCTTGACACTTATAAAATAAAAACTAGATATATGGAGTTGAGCTTTGGAAAATGGAGGATAAAATAAAACATTACCGTTATTCATTTTTTACACCAAGCTATGCAAATAATTAATTGCAATCCAGCAAAAATCAGTGGTGCATTTAAATGGAGCAGCTAGCAGTACTAATTACATATATGTGATATTTATAATTATGCCATTAAAATATTTTGTGTATAATCTATGTAACAAATCCTTGGTGAGTACAGAACTCACAACGTCAAATGCTGTAGTATATCATTAAAGGCAACTGCAGTGACATTCTTCCACAAGCTTGGATCCATATTCTTCTATATAAAGCGCAATACCAAAGATGTTACATTTTATTTAAATATGCTTTAATGACACCTGAAGTCTACTGCAGCATGCACCTCACTGGAGGAAATTTATCAAAGGATGTACATCAGTTTCTGGTGTACAAAAGTTTCTTTTTTTCCACTTTTAGGTCCTCTCACCACTTTTGGGCGAAAGGAGGGGCTTAGTGGGAAGGTGTGATTTAGTAAAATCAATTGAAGAGAGCTGTCTGTCAATCCCATCTTCTGCTGGTCCAGATGCTCCTTCTCATACTCCTTGTCAGTCATTTTGTCGGCAATCGATCACCGAAGAGATTGCCAAGAGACAAAAGTATGCGTGCACGCATCCAATGGCGCAGAAGCTGAACGTGATCCTGTCCAAGTTGCTGGTGCTTTAGTCCCTCCCTTTCCAAGTGGTGGACTCTGCACCTTTCCGAGAACTGATGGATTGTGCCGAGCCAAGGTGGAGAGCCCCAAGCTGTTATTTCTTTGCGAAGAAGGCAGTACCAGCCCTGCACACATATGTAGAGCAGAAGGTGGGCCAGTCCTTGAGCCTGTCGGTGTCTTCCAAAGTGCACGCCTGTAACTATGGTCGGGTACATTACCTGCGACAATTTCCGCCTCTGCCTCCTCATTCTCCACCTTGTCCTCAGCCTCCACTGCAGGAACAAGTTACAGAGCCCCTCCAGCATACTACATGTGCAGGGCTTGGCGGTATCACACTGTTCTGCACCTGGTTTACCTTGGCGAACTGAGTCACACAGGGGAGGAGCTGCTCCGTGTGATGCATTAAGAAAACGAATCCTGGCTTTCTACCTGACAACTTTAAATCAGAACTATGGTGAACGACAATGGGAAGAACATCGGGTCGGCGCTGCGTCAAGGAAGGCTGAGCCATGTGCCCTGCATGGCACACATGTTCAATCTGGTTGTCCAACGGTTCCTGAAGTCTTCCACCCATCTGCAAGACATTCTAAAAATGGCCAGGAAACTTTGGATGCACTTCAGCCACTCGTATACCGCAAAGCACACCCTCTTTGAGTTGTAGCGGCAGAACGGCATCCCCCAACACAGGCTGACGGGTGCGTTTACACCCGTTGGAATTCCACCCTCCATATGTTGAACCAACTTTACGAACAAAGAAAGGCCATCAACGATTTCTTGATGATCCAAGCGGATAGGAGTACTCCCCTGTGTAATTTTGATGTCAGCCACTGAGAGCTCATGCATGACACCTGCCGTTTGCTCAAGCCCTTTGAGGACGCCACGTTATTTGTCAGTCGCCAGGACTACGGGATGAACATCGTCATTCCACTGCTTCATGTTCTGGAACAGATAGTGAAACAAATCCCAGCGGGTGCTTGTAAGCGAACTTCAAGGTTTTATTATTTCATATTTTATCCAATAAATACGAGGACGCGTTTCAGCATATCCAGCTTTCATAAGCATGGTGATGAAAGCTGGATATGCTGAAACGCGTCCATGTATTTATTGGATATAATATGAAATAATAAAACCTTGAAGTTCGCTTACAAGCACCCGCTGGGATTTGTTTCACTTTTATTGTGGTCTCATATCCTCCCTGTGCGGGTGTGCCTTGGGTCCAGGTGCCGGCTATTCCTTTGATTGCTGGAACAGATGGTGGTAACAATGGCTGGTCAGGGGACAGGAGACTCTATCTCACGACCACATGAGCCCTGTGGGGGCTGAACTGGAGGAGGGGGAGGAGGACATTGGCGCACAGGTAATGTGTAGCCAAATGGGTGGTTTTTCTACTCAGCTGACAGGACAGGAGGAGCAGGAGCAGCCAGAGGAGCTACAGGACAATGAGGAAGACGAGACAGAGGACCCAGACACACCGTGGAAGTAGGCAGAGTCCCTCTGAGTCACTTGCACAAATGGCCCGCTGCATGCTCACTTGCTTGCGTAGTGACAGCCGAATTTTCACCATTCGGCAGAGGGATGACTTCTGTCTCTCCACCTTGTTGAACCCTTGCTACTGGTGCAGAATGGGGGCATTTTTTTACACTCGCCGAGAGGGAGGACAAACTAAACTACTACAAAGACATCCTATGTAGTCAGTTGGCTGCTGCCTATCGGCCCCATCCTCTATCCTCTTGCAGGTGTACAGTCGCTGATAAATAGCTTTCTTCACCCGCATAGTGAAGAAACTACTCACCAGCAGCAGCAGGTATACCTAGAGCAGGACCTGAATCAGCAGGTTGTGGCATACTTGGAAAATCTGTCCTGCCCGGCCAGTAGTGTGGCATCAGAGCGGGTGTTTAGCGCGGCGGGGGCCATAGTTACCTTAAGGAGAACTCGCCTGGCCACCCAAAATGTGGAGAGACTGACCTTTGTCAAGATGAATCAGGCATGGATCAGCCAGGATATCAAACCACCAATTCCTGATGTATCAGACTAGATCATCCATGGTGCCACACCAACACTTTGATACAAGAGACTGGTTTCTTCTGACTACCTACCTCATCTACTACTTTGATGCCGCAACCCACCTGATACCACATATCTGATGCCAAGTGCTCCTTATTTCACCCACCTTCATCAGTGGGTACTGATATTGCCACCCACCACCCCACTCTGTTACCTGGTCACTTTCTGGTCTCCTGATGCAGCTGCTGCTGTCATCTCCAAACTATGTCATCTTGCCATTCTGTGGTCTCCTCCTGCTGCTGCCTTCTCCACACTATGTCACCTTGACAC
Organism: Bufo bufo; assembly: GCF_905171765.1. NCBI lineage: Eukaryota > Metazoa > Chordata > Amphibia > Anura > Bufonidae > Bufo > Bufo bufo. The sequence goes on from NC_053389.1 coordinate 211,932,255, forward strand.
TCTGTGTGCTGCTACCATCTACACACTATGTCAACTTGCCAATTTGTGGTCTCTTCATGCTGCTGCTGCTACTGCCATATCCACACTATGTCACCTTGCCACTCTGTGGGATCCTGCGGCTGCTGCCACCTCCACACTATGTCACCTTGCCACTATTTGGTCTCCAGATGCGCTGCCACCTTCACACTATGTCACCTTGCCACTGTTTTGTCTCCTCATGCTGCTGCCATATCCACACTATGTCACCTTGCCACTCGGTGGCCTCATTATACTGCTGCCATCTACAGACTGTCATTGTGCCACTCGTTGGCCTTCTCATGATGCTGCTGCTGCATCCGCAACCCCTAGACTTGGTCATTGTGCCACTCGGTGGCTTTCTCCTTATGCTGCCACCTCCAGACTCAGTCATTGTACCACTCAGTGGCCTCCTCATACTGCTTCCACTTCCAGACCCTGTCATTGGGCCACTCTGTGGTCTCTTCATGCTGCTTACATCTCATCACTATTTCATTCCACTCTGTGGACTTCTCATGCTGTTCCCACCCTCCCCACTTCATGACTGGTCCACTATTTTGGCTTTCGGCCTGGCTGACATTATAATATTTTTTTACCTTTCTTATGATCTGTCAGAAGGAAGGAAAAATTAGATGCACAACAGATCCTGTCTGTGTAGCAGCTGTAAGGCCTGTATGGTCCCATCAGAATTGGCTTATGATTTGGTAGCCAAAAGCAGGAGTGGCTACAAAACACAGAAGACATGTAAATATTCCATTCATGTGTCATCTCTGTTTTAGATCCATTCCTGTTTTTTTTTTTTAGGCAAAACTGATGGATTATTGAGCAAATGCTGACCCAGTGAAGGCGTATGCTCCACAGACAGGATCCGTTTTTTGTGGTTTATTGTTCTGACGGATCAGAGGAAGGGAAAATAAATCAGTGATGTCAACACAAACTTACTGCTGACACCCTCTCCACTCTGTCGGGGGAGCTCTATTTGTATAAGCGTTTAATAGAACAGGTTCTCTAGACATCTATGTGGAATCAGCCGATGAGGGTGTAAGAGGAGTGTGCTTCTTCTTGACACTAACATGGACCTGTAAGGCTGAGTTCATGCCTGAGTTGTCAGTTTAGTCAGTTTTGGCGAAGTTAATTATACTTTATTATCATTTTAATCAAGTTTTGGTTCAATTTAATAATAAATATTTAATGAATTTACTAATAAATATTACATGTTGCCTAAGACAGGACAGAATAGGCCAGTCTTCTGTTTATTCAACGATGTGGTGTTGCAATGGAGAAAAGATGCCAAGAAAACGATTCCTCTCCACCTGGAGACGAATCCTGTCAAGATTGTGTAACGGTCGCGTACACACACAGGGGGGAGGGAAGTGACCACTGCGTTCCACCCTTACCCCTGGCCCTGCCTACTTGCCTCACGAGTCCTAATGATAGGGGACAACTGGACGGCAATCCCTAACTTGGAATAAGTGCAGGGATGACAGACAGACAAACAACAGGACGTGAACGGACCGAGTCAATACCAGGAAAGCTACAAAGTACAAATGGAGCAAGCAGAGAATTGTCAGGAGAAGCCAGGGTCATAAATACCAGGAGAGACGTGAAGTACCAAAGGAGTCAGCAGAGGATCGTCAGGAGGAGGCCGGGGTCAGAATACCAGGAGAGCAGCAAAGTACACAAGGAGCAGGCAGAGGATCGTCAGGAATTCAGCAGGAGGTAAGTACGCCAGGAAAGACCAAATCACAGGTGGAACCTAAATTAACAGGCAACCTGTGGCCAGCAGGCTGCCTGTATTTATAGTGGGGAGTGAGGGTCATGTGACGTGGCCAGCGTCACATGACCGAGAGACCAACCAGTCGAGCACCGAGTGATCAACTCGGCGCTCAAGGCAGACTTAGGAGCAGGGAGCCACCCAGCTAGTAAAGCCGCCATGGGAACGAGGTAAAACATAGATCCTCGTTCCCGAAGCTAAGCAACAGGTCTGCGGCTAATGGGGGACCAAATGTACCTTCGGAACCCTGTTACAGATTGTTGCAAGTGCTGTATTGGCTGCTTATCCAAGATACTTTTGGGGGAAACCTGCCTGGCATGAACATGCCTCCAGTAGCTACAGAAAATGAGAAGACAAAGCTTCAAGATAGCTTGGAGCCCGGAAGAGTCGCAAAGTTAGTCAAGATTCAAACCAACCAACCAGGCCCCAGTCTCATCGTCCGGTTAAAAACATCACGGGTTCCCAGTCATCAAGGAAATAAAAGGAGGGCATCCTTATTATATTTAATTAATTTAATAATAAAATATTTAATACATTTACTAATAAAATTAAAATTTTGTCTACGACAGGAGAGAATCAGCCAGTCTTCGGTTAATTCAACAACCTGGTGTTGCGATGGAGAAAGCAGGCCAAGAAAACTATTCCTTTCCAGCTGGAGACAAATCCTGTCAAAATTGCTGCAAGTCCAGTATTGGCTGCTCATTGACCAAGATACTTCTAGGGGAAACCTGCCTGGCATGAACAGGCCTCCAGTAGCTACAGACAATGAGAAGACAAAGCTTCAAGATAGCTTGGAGCCCGGAAGACTCGCTAAGTTAGTCAAGATTCAAACCAAACAACCAGGCCCCGGTCTCTTCTTCTGGTGAAAACATCATGGGTTCCCAGTCATCATCGAAATGAAAAGGAGGGAATCCTGTGGTGCACGGAGATCGAGAGGGTCTTCAGATTCCCCCTTCACTATACAGACGTTTCAGAAATGAACCGCTGCTCCCAACAGCAGCTTCTTGGAAGGTCATGGAGTGTTCCGGTCATCCAGCATCTATTCGCCCCGCAGAAAGATTATTTTGAAAGTGTGTAGAAGCCACACAGGGCCCTCATGCTGCATATTTATCATGGAGACACCGGATTTTACAATATTACATTATTATTTTGTGCTTTAGCAATACTGATGGATTATTGAGCAAATGCTGACCGAGTGAAGGCGAATGCTCCACACAGGATCCGTTTTTTTGTGGGTTATTGTTCTGACGGATCAGAGGAAGGTCAAAATAATCAGTGACATCAACACAAACTTACTGCTGACACCCTCTCCACTCTGTCGGGGGGCCAGAGTGGAGAACAGGTTCTCTAGACATCTATGTGGAATCAGCTGACGAGGGTGTAAAAGGAGTGTGCTTCCTCTTTACACTAACATGGACCTGTAAGGCTCAGTTAATTCTTGAGTTATTCAGTTGGTTTTGGCCCCGTGACTGCCCAAATAAGTGACGCCTGTCATCTGCATGTCATACTGACTGACAGTATTATTTCACTACCCCAGCACACTCCCTATGCGTGTTACTGCAAGGCACAGTGTTCTACACCCATATTAAGGCTGTATGCAGCCCGGAAATAGCCGTTTTAAATGCAAATTAATTTGGATAAAAGCCAATTTTTCTGGCGAAACGGCCAAATCGAATTCTTGAGAAATTCGCTCATCTCTACTTACTAAGGCTGAAGCTACATTCCAATCTTGGTTGTGGAACCCATTCTGTGACCAAGGATCGCTGTGTAGCGGTGCAGCAAATGAACTGAATTGAGTCCTAATGCCACTCACAAATTTCCACCAAAACCAGAATAAATAAAAAAAAAACAGGAATATTGGATTTTCAGTTCAATGGCTGCACTGCTACACAGCGATCTTTGAATGCTGGGTGTCATGGCCATCATTATCATGTCGCCCCAGCCCTAGACTGGCAAAGAACTGACATTTTAATAAATCCTCCCCAATATATTCAGGGACTGTGGCTTGTTAAAATTGGGAAATATCGCTCCATGGCCTAAATAAAAAAATAAAAAAAGAACATGTAATGAACATTTTACATGTCCTCTCTCTAAATTATCTATACTATACTACAACAAATATCTATATAAGACACACATGATGATAAGACGCTTCCCAGGTTTTAGAGGAGGAAAATAAGAAAACATATTTTTAATCATACCTCAGATCAGACCTCAAAACAAACCCCTATATCAGATACTCAGATTAGGCCTCTTTCACACTTGCGTTGTCCGGATCCGGCGTGTACTCCACTTGCCGGAATTACACGCCGGATCCGGAAAAACGCAAGTGTACTGAAAGCATTTGAAGACGGAACCGTCTTCCAAATGCGTTCAGTGTTACTATGGCACCCAGGACGCTATTAAAGTCCTGGTTGCCATAGTAGTAGTGGGGAGCGGGGGAGCAGCATACTTACCGTCCGTGCGGCTCCCCGGGCGCTCCAGAGTGACGTCAGAGCGCCCCATGCGCATGGATGACGTGATCCATGTGATCACATGATCCATGCGCTTGGGGCGCCCTGACGTCACTCTGGAGCGCCCGGGGAGCCGCACGGACGGTAAGTATGCTGCTCCCCCGCTCCCCGCTACACTTTACCATGGCTGCCAGGACTTTAGCGTCCCGGCAGCCATGGTAACCACTCTGAAAAAGCTAAATGTCGGCTCCGGCAATGCGCCGAAACGACGTTTAGCTTAAGGCCGGATCCGGATCAATGCCTTTCAATGGGCATTAATTCCGGATCCGGCCTTGCGGCAAGTGTTCCGGATTTTTGGCCGGAGCAAAAAGCGCAGCATGCTGCGGTATTTTCTCCGGCCAAAAAGCGTTCCGTTCCGGAACTGAAGACATCCTGATGCATCCTGAACGGATTTCTCTCCATTCAGAATGCATTAGGATAATCCTGATCAGGATTCTTCCGGCATAGAGCCCCGACGACGGAACTCTATGCCGGAAGACAAGAACGCAAGTGTGAAAGAGCCCTAAGACTCCCATATGAGATCCTCAAATCAGACCCCATATCAGATCCTCAGATCAGACCCCCATATCAGATGCTCAGATCAGACCCCCATATCACCTGCTCAGATTAGACCCCCATATCAGATGTCCTGATGCTGTATGCAGTGAGAACAGTGCAGCGTGGCTCCAGGGAGCAAGAACACTGCTGAAACCACATCAGAGCCTTCGTGCTGCTATAAAGGCTCTACCAGATGCAGTGAGAGACAACTGAGACAACTGAGATAATATTCCCTAGAAGCAAAATTGTGCAAAGTAAGAAGTAGCATTCACACAAATTAGGACAGGAGAAATACTGTAGGGTAAGGGCCCAAATATTGCTTACAAGGGATCGGTGTTGTAGTTCACTACATCTTAGAGGCTGCATGTAGCTGTAATTTGGAGGTATGGATGAGTCTTTAGAAGGCCATACAAAGTGATTTACTTGACAGGTGGAAATAACGAGCACAGAACATGGGACATTAACAGTACCAGTAACATTGGACATTAACAGTAATAGAAATGTGTAATAAAATTTTGAAAGATTAGTCTTTCAAAGTTAAATTAAAAAAAAGCTATTAGAATATTAATAAAAGTAAGTTAAATTAAATTTAACAACTTCTTATAGCAAAAGATTAAATGTGTCCTATCTAAATTCACAATGGAAGCAATAACTTAAAGGGGTATTTCCATTCCCTTCAATAGCCGAGTCAGAGCGCTTGGCTATTTTTGGAAAGTGCTATTGAAGTGAATGGAGAGAGTTACACATGTGGCCACTTCTCCATCCAGTGACCCCATTTCTGGAGATAGGAATAAGTTCCAGAGGTGGGTCCTCCACCTATTGCACATTTATGGCATATCCTATGGATATGCTATAAATGTCTCAGATGGGACAACCCCTTTAATCTTCATGAGGCTGCAGCCATATTTTTTTGTTGTTGCTGCTCAGCACATTCAAGCAGAGTTATTTTAATGCAAAAACTCTGAACTACCAAAGAGTTAAATTAGCATCTGTGTTTCCACTATGCTTTATCTGATATCTGGATGTGTGTTACATTAGTGTAGTTCTCTTTCATGGCGTTGACAAGAAATGGTATTTTCTCTGTATAATGTATGATTTGCAATTGAGCAAATAATTATGGTACTAGATGTTGATTAGATGTTGATTTCCTGAAGGGAGTGAATGTTTTATCTTCAAAATGTCATCCACAGTCAAAATCCATAGCTTCTAATATCAGTAAGAGGATATCATCTTATCTGAACATGGCTTTGATTTGCATGCACTCACATGCGTAGATAAATAATGCATAGCTGTTATTTACATCATAATAATGTAAGTGCTATGTGTTTGCTCCTTTGATGGCTTCCTACTGTTTTCTGAATGCCATACCCATTAGGATCCTGTTTGTATGCAAATTATTGTTATTTATATCCTCCTGCTCTCCATCCTTCTTCACAGTTGACATTCTTTGTCGTTCAGATGGAATCCTTTGCTTTCCCTGTATAGGTCCCCGCAGTCCTATTTCACATGTCTATAGTAATTATACAATAGGATACAATCATCACAACCTTCCTTTGGGAGTAATCTGTTTACTTGTGCATGGCTTTAATAGCAGTAACACTGTGTGCCTTTTCCACCTCATTACCAGATAAACATAATATTCTGGATAAAGTTGTTAAGTTCATCCTTTATTTTTCACCTTGGAATCAAGCCGAAGATACTTGGAGTCATTCAGCATTTCGGCACCAGATGTTAGTGGTTATATGGGTTACTAGTCAATGTAAAAATGGTCACGATGGATCGTCTTAGGAGTGATGCTCACTAAAACTTGGGCTGAACAAGTGGAAAGAAAGAAAGGTTAGGAACTAAGCATTGGTTTAAAACGGTTAATATTTGCATTGTAGTCAATACATTTTTCTGGTATTGGAATAATTGACATTGAGATGTAGGGTTTAACAATAAGCTTCTGTAGGATATTATATATATATATATATATATATATATATATATCATACCCAAGTGAACTCTTGAATCCATATTTGCAGTAACTCAGCTTTGTGCCTCACACTTCTAACTTCAGTACCTGAAATGAGCAAAATTATTTTATTTTTATTTTGGGTCTGATTTGGCCAAACCAGCTGTAAGATTTGATTCAGTTGAATAAATTGGACTCTAATTGAAAGTATTGTTCTGAAAAGTTGTGTATGACACTCTGGGGTATCCTAGGATACTGTTACCAACCCGTTTCAAGCTATTTAACGCCAAGACAGCATTAGTTATGTCAAAGTGACAGCAGCATTTATGGCAATAAATAAGCAGATGGTAGCTGGTAGTAAAAAAAAAACACATTGCCTTGTTGGATTTTTTAAAAGTTTTTCTCTTTTCAATGCCTTCTGAACTGTAAAATGGTGGTCACCATTGATTGATTCATGCAGGGCAAATGGCAAATGGCAAATGGCAAATGTTCCACTTTTGTTGAAATTTTTTTTTTTTTGGACATTTGTGATGAATTAGATTTTTGCCAAATTGATTTGTCCACCTAGCAAATACTAGTATAGCATAAGAAAAAGCAATGGATGTTTAAGGCAGGTGCTCATCTAATATATATATTTCATATCTTAAGAGATTCTTAGGCGCCAAGAAATCCACTGCTCAATATAATAAGCAGCATGCAGCACTTTCTAACTGTCACAAACCAGCAGGAGTGAACCCACTGTGCCACGTGTCCTACTTCCTCTAAGGGTATTGTCTAAGTGAACTCCTTGATCTTCACAGTGCCCCTGATGGTGGGGATAGACTTCCCTGAGGGGAACACCAGGTTGCTACCTCTTGAGGAGGATAGGCACACGAGGCAACTGGTCCAGGCGAACCAGGAGGTACCTGAAAAAAGGTACCAGAGGTACAGGCCTTGTCAGAAGGCTGTCGTTACCAGGAGCAACAGTGCAGGACCAAAGGATGAGGCAGAGGTGAAGTCAGGCGGCACAGGTCAGGAAATCTGAGTTGGCAACAGGAGAGTCAAGGCAAGCAGGCAGGGATCAAACGGGTAGCAGAATCCAGGAACACAATTACGAATCAGGAACACAAGCGGATATCAGGAACATTAGTAGGACAAAAGGACCTTGACACTGAGGCATCTGGAAAGGGGGCTGAGCCACTTATATATGTGCAGGAAGGCTAGGATTAGTTACATGACCGAGGTCACATGACCTAACCCATAAAGCCCAGGAAGTGACGCTCGCTGGCCCTTAAGGAAGTGCTGCAGGAAACAAGCAGCAAGCATGCTGTGGCCAGGGCTGAGAGGAAACTGTGGAGCGGGTCCCAGAACAACAGTACCAACACAGACAGAGCCCAGGACTGCAGCGGTGAATAGGATGCAATGGCCACAGATCACCACTGAATATGGCGCCCAGGCGGCGGTAAGCAGGGGAACAGCTGCGCACAGCAGCCGCTATTACACTAACCATCCAATAGGTTTTGATGCATGTTATCAACTTGGGGTAGATATTTGCTGGTAACTCAGTTCAATAGTTCAGCAGGTTAACAACAAACAGACATCAATGTCTGAAAAATCTTCCTGGTTTATTCAACACTAGAGATGGCCTTGCGGTTCGCCCGGCGGTTGTTTCGCGGTGAACTTTCCGTGTTCACGATTCGCTGAACATGCGAACATATGGTGATGCCCGCCGGCGCCATATTCTTTTGCAATGCGCCCAACTTTGACCCATGACACACATCAGGTAGGACAGGACAGCCAAATGAGAGGTTTCAACACATGGACACACCCCGACCCTATAACAGAACCCGATCTGGCAGCCATTTTACATTCTGTGTTTTGCCAGTGTAGGGAGAGGTTGCTTTGTGGAGCAGGGACAGACCGTTAGGGACACCAAACTCTAGCTAATAGGGCCACAAAAGTCCTTTTAAGGACTGATATAGGTGTGCTATCGATAGGTGTTATATTCAAAGGGGTGTGATATACTTATAATATACTTTCTAACATAGAAATTATATTATAGTGCATTTGTATTGTGCAGCAGTTCTGCTGTGATACCACAGCTATATAGAGGGACAAATGCTAACTGGTGTGATATACCTGTTGCCCCCCAAAAAAACTGATTCAGGGGTGTGATATACCTTTACTATACTTTCTAACATAGAAAGTATATGGTGCATTAGTATTGTGCAGCAGTTGTGTGCGGTTCTGCTGCGATACAGCAGGCATATAGAGGCGCTATTGGAACAACTATTTGCAACTGGTGTGATATACCTGTTGTCCCCCCCAAAATTTATTGAGGGGTGCAATATACCTGCTTCCACAAAATACTGATTAAGGGGTTTGATATAGTGATGAGCGGCATAGGCAATATTCTAATTCACGATATTTCACAAATTTTGGGCCGAATATTCGCCATAAATTTCCAGTCATTAGGATTAGATTAGAATATTTGCGATCAACACTAAGGGGTAGGCAACTTTCCTATTGGTTGCTAGGGATGTTGCTAAGTGCCAAAATTAGCAATAAATTCACGATTATAATATTCGCGATCAACACTATTCGAGAATACGAATATATGGCACTATATTCTAAATATTTGCAAATTCTCAAAGAGGCGATATTCGCGATTGAAATTTGCGATTCAAATATTTGCGATCAATACTAGTTTGATATACCTGCTTCCACAAAATACAGATTGAGGGGTGCGATATACCTGCTTTTACAAAATACTGATTGAGGGATTTGATATACCTGTTTCCACCAAATACTGATTGAGGGGTGCGATATACCTGCTTCCACAAAATATTGATTAAGGGGTTCTATATACCTGCTTCCACAAAATACTGATTGAGGGGTGCGATATACCTGTTTCCACAAAATACTGATTAAGGGGATTGATATACCTGCTTCCGCCAAATACTGATTGAGGCCTGCGATATACCTGTTTCCACAAATTCTGCTCTTCTCTATAAACTTTGGCACAGGGTCATTTTGAAAATGACAGGCAGAAGAAGAGGCAGGCCATTCCAAAGGGGTGGTAGGGGTCAGGCAGGTGAACCAGGCCGGAGCCTAAGTGGGAAGTTGAAGAAGGTGTGTGCAATTACTTCTAAGGATGCACCAGAGATGGTTGAGTGGCTCACTCAGCCTTCTGCTTCTGCACCCTCCTCATCCTCTGTATATGCACCCTCCTCACTCTCTGCTGTGTGCACCCACAAAGACACCAACATCACCACCACCACCATAGCCCATCCATTCCCAGACCTTACCAATGGGCAGCCATTTTTAGCATCAGATGAGGAAGAGGAGGTAGCAACGGCCGCCACCCAGCGATTTGGCGACATTACATAGATCAGCCAAAGGAGGGTGGTCCTGGATGTTGCTGCTGACTATTCCCAGATCTGTAATGTCAGTGGTAGTGAAGGTGACAATGATGATGAGTCGATGGACGTCACATGGGTGCCCACAAGAGAGAAAGAGGAGTGGAGTTCAGAGTGAGAGATGGAGCAGCAGAAAGGGAGGAGAAGGAGGAGAAGCATGCAGAACTCGCAGTGCACATGAGGCAAAAAGCAGACTGAAAATGTACCTGGAGCGAGCCATCCACCATGCACGGTCACATCTTGCGCTCCCAAGACGCTGGCACATGGCTTCGCAGTGTGGGCTTTTTTTTAACATGTCAGCTGCTAACAATAGTGTTACCATCTGCAGCCTGTGCGGTCAACGCATAAGTTGGGTAACACTCACCTAGGGTCGACCTCCTGAAGAAGGCACCTGGCCTCCCATCACCGAGCCCAGTGGGAGCTATGCCGTCAGAACCCACAAAGCCACACTCCCGGCGCTCCACGTCCTGCCTCGTCTCCTTCTCCTCTCTCCTTCCATTTGTCTTCCACTCCATCTCCCACCATGCCGTCGTTGCGTTCATCTGGCACAAGGCAGGCTATCGTGGCCCAAATGTTTGAGTGTAAAAAAATTATGACTCTGGATAATCCTCTTGCCCAACGGATGACCGCTGGCTTGTCGGAACTGATAGACTGCCATATACAGTGGGATGCGAAAGTTTGGGCAACCTTTTTAATCTTCATGATTTTCCTACATTAATCGTTGGTTGTTACGATAAAAAATGTCAGTTAAATATATCATATAGGAGACACACACAGTGATATTTGAGAAGTGAAATGAAGTTTATTTGATTTACAGAAAGTGTGCTATAATTGTTTAAACAAAATTAGGCAGTTGCATAAATTTGGGCACTGTTGTCATTTTATTGATTCCAAAACCTTTAGAACTAATTATTGGAACTCAAATTGGCTTGGTAAGCTCAGTGACCCCTGACCTACATACACAGGTAAATCCAGTTATGAGAAAGAGTATTTAAGGGGGTCAATTGTAAATTTCCCTCCTCTTTTAATTTTCTCTGAAGAGTAGCAACATGGGGGTCTCAAAACAACTCTCAAATGACCTGAAGACAAAGATTGCTCACCATCATGGTTTAGGGGAAGGATACAGAAAGCTGTCTCAGAGATTTCAGCTGTCTGCTTCCACAGTTAGGAACATATTGAGGAAATGGAAGACCACAGGCTCAGTTCAAGTTAAGGCTCGAAGTGGCAGACCAAGAAAAATCTCGGATAGACAGAAGCGACAAATGGTGAGAACAGTCAGAGTCAACCCACAGACCAGCACCAAAGACCTACAACATCATCTTGCTGCAGATGGAGTCACTGTGCATCGTTCAACCATTCGGCGCACTTTACACAAGGAGATGCTGTATGCGAGAGTGATGCAGAGGAAGCCTTTTCTCCGCCCACAGCAGAAAAAGTGCTGCTTGATGTGGACTAAAGCACATTTGGACAAGCCAGCTTCATTTTGGAATAAGGTGCTGTGGACTGATGAAACCAAAATTGAGTTATTTGGCCATAACAAGGGGTGTTATGCATGGAGGAAAAAGAACACAGCATTCCAAGAAAAACACCTGCTACCTACAGTAAAATATGGTGGTGGTTCCATCATGCTGTGGGGCTGTGTGGCCAGTGCAAGGACTGGGAATCTTGTCAAAGTTGAGGGACGCATGGATTCCACTCAGTATCAGCAGATTCTGGAGACCAATGTCCAGGAATCAGTGACAAAGTTGAAGCTGCGCCGGGGCTGGATCTTTCAACAAGACAACGACCCTAAACACTGCTCAAAATCCACTAAGGCATTTATGCAGAGGAACAAGTACAACGTTCTGGAATGGCCATCTCAGTCCCAAGACCTGAATATAATTGAAAATCTGTGGTGTGACTTAAAGAGAGCTGTCCATGCTCGGAAGCCATCAATACTGAATGAACTAAAGATGTTTTGTAAAGAGGAATGGTCCAAAATACCTTCAACCAGAATCCAGACTCTCATTGGAACCTACAGGAAGCGTTTAGAGGCTGTAATTTCTGCAAAAGGAGGATCTACTAAATATTGACTTCATTTCTTTTTTGTGGTGCCCAAATTTATGCACCTGCCAAATTTTGTTTAAACAATTATAGCACACTTTCTGTAAATCCAATAAACTTCATTTCACTTCTCAAATATCACTGTGTGTCTCCAATATGATATATTTAACTGACATTTTTTATCGTAACAACCAACGATTTATACAGGAAAATCATGATGATTAACAAGGTTGCCCAAACTTTCGCATCCCACTGTAAATTGGTGGACTCAGACTCAAATTTGTGGCCATTGGCACACCGCAATGGAAGGTCCCCGGAAGGAAATATTTTTTCCAGAAGGGCATTCCAGAGCTATATGGCCACATTCAACGGCAAGTGAATATATCTCTGGCACACAGTGTCAATGCCAAGATACATCTGACCACAGACACGTGGTCTAGCAAACACAGGCAAGCAAGGTACATAACTTTTATTGCCCACTGAGTGAACCTTCTGACGGCCATCTAACCCGTGGCACTCATGTGGATTTGATGTTACCACCACGGATTGCATGCAGGCCTGCATCTTCTTCTCTTCCTCCTACTCCATCCTTCATCTACTCCTCGGCTGACTCCTCCTTTTCCACTGCTACCGCCTCTTCCGCTGCACCCCCAAGCTTCCCAGAACCTATTCGACTTGCCAGGTGAGACATTGCCATGCTGTGTTGCAGCTGTTGTGCCTGGAAGCCAATAGCCACACCGGTCCTCCACTGCTTTTAGCTCTGCGGTCACAGGCCGATCAGGGGCTAACCCAGCTCAATTTGACAGTTGGTAAAGTGGTGTGCGACAACGGTGCCAATCTTCTAAGTGCGCTGAACAGGGCAAAATGACACACGTCCTGAACTTAGTTATACTGCGATGTGTTGCCAAATACCCCGGGGTCCAGGACATCTTGCGGCAGGCCAGGAAAATCTCTGGCCAATTTAGAAGATCTTACACGGCTATGGCTTGCCTTGCTGACGTTCAGCGGCGACACCACCTGCCCTTCAGACGTCTGATTTGTGACAACCTGACGCACTGAAACTCCACCTTGTATATACTTGATAGGCTGCTCCAGCAGCAACATGCCGTTAATGACTACCTGTACGAACTCTGCGGCAGGACAGGTTCTGGGGAGCTTGGTTTCTTTTCACCGCGCCAGTGGCTGCTCATTCGCTAAGCATGCAGACTTCAGCGGCTATTTGATGAGATCACCAAACTGGTCAGTCGAGGCCAGGGCGCTATCAGTGACATAGTGCCTTACGCCTTCTTTCTGGAGCATTCATTGCGTTGCATCATTGATCAAGCTGATGAGGAGTAGGAGCTGGAAAATGAGGAAGTCGCAATACTGAATGAATCTTCGAGGGGGGCTACTCCATCTCAAAAAGAGTCAGAGGAGGATGGTGGCTGCGGGGAGGAGGAGGAGTAGGAGCAAGAAGAGCAGGCTTTGAGGGGGACTTTAAACTTTTCGGGGATCCCTGGTGTTGTCCGTGGCTGGGGGAGGAGACCGAGGATGACATTCTCCTGGTTGATGAGCAGGAACCAGAGAGCTCCACCGCTTCCAATTTAGTGCAAATGGGGGCCTTCATGCTCCAGTGTTTGAGGGACCCCCGTATAAAAAGCATAAAGGGCAAGGACCAGCCAGTACTGGGTGGCAATGGCCAACTGACTAAATAGGATGTCTCGATAGTAGTTCAGTTTGTCATCCCTCTTAACAGGTGTAAAAAAGGCCCCCATTTTTGACCGGTAGTGAGGGTATAACATGGTAGAGAGCCAGAAGTGATCCCTCTGCCAAATAATGACAATTCTGCTGTCACTACGCAAGCAACTGAGCATGCATCGGGCCATTTGCGCAAGTGACTCGGAGGGAATCCATGCCTCCATCTCCACTGCATACTGCCATGGTGTGTCTGGGTCATCTGCCTCGTCTTCCTCATCGCCCTGTAGCTCCTCCAGCTGCTCCTGCTCCTCCTTTCCTATCACCTGTGTAGAAAAACCAGCCATTTCTCTATGAATTGCTTGTGCTCGAATGTCCTCCTTCTCCTCCTCTAGTTCATCTCGCACAGGGCTCATATGGCCGTGAGATGTAGTCACCACGTCACCTGTCCCTTGGCCAGCCAGATTTAGCAGCATCTGTTCCAGGATATGAATCAGTGGAATGACGTTGGTAATCCCGCAGTCCTGGCAACTGACAAATAAAGTGGCCTCCTCAAAGGGCACGAGCAAATGGCAGGTGTTACGCATGAGCTGCCACTTGCTAACATCGAAGTTACACAGGGGAGTACCTCTGTCCGCCTGTATCATCAAGAAATAGTTTATGGCCTTTTTTTTTTATTTTATTATTCTTCTTCTCTTTTTCCCTGCCTTCTCTCCTCCCCCTCGTCCCCGGGGTACTTAGCTAGGCTAGAAGACCGGATAGGCCGTTATGAGAATAATTTCTTGGAATATTAGGGGGTTGAGTAGGGGAGCAAAGAGGGTGGCGGTTTTTTATGAAATACACAGATTTTTACCCGCTATAATCTGTCTACAAGAGACGCATTTGACCAGCAAAACGATACAGGGACTGTGTAGACCATGGATACAGCACTCCTTTCATTCAGTGTACTCATCATATGCAAGAGGTGTGAGTGTTTTGATACATCGGGACATTGATATTAAAATAAGGGAAGTAGTTAAAGATCAGGAGGGTCGATACGTTTTGATTGATTGCTTACTGGAAGGAAGACCGTGGATTATAGCTAATGTATATATACCACTACCCTTTAAAACTGATATCCTCTTAAAAATCTATGACTTTGTGCTTAAAGTAGGCGAAAAACCACTACTAGTTATGGGGGATTTTAATAATATTATGGATAGTAAAATAGATAGATGTAGGGTAGGTAAGATTCAAAATGTATGCACTGGTTCTAAATTTAAAAATATCACGGAAGAAATGGGCTGGATAGATATCTGGAGGGTATTACATCCTAATTTAAAAAAACTATTTATGATTCTCAGACACATAAGAGTTTATCACGGATAGATTTAGTTTTCACAAACAATACAGGTGTATCGGAAATTGAAGGGATTAAATATGGCCAACGTGGGATCTCGGACCATAATCCAATTATTACAAATATAAAAACACAAAAAAAAAAAAGAGGATGTACATAAATTTAGGGTGGATAAATATAATGGGGATACATGATAAGGTTTCAAGGGAGAAACAGGAATTTTTCGAGATGAATGATGATTCAGCAGCAGTTAACATAGTATGGGAGGCTGCAAAGGCCTATATGAGAGGGATTATTATAAAGAACATGGTAATATATAAGAAAGGGATAAGGGAAAAAATAATTAAACAGCAACAAGAGGTGGAAAAATATGAGGATAATTATACTAAAAATCCTACAGAAAGCAACTATGAGGTCTGGATAGAGAAAGTTTAAAAACTGGAGGATGAGCGACTGTTGATAGCAGAACAACAGAAAGAAAATTATGTGAGGGACAATTATATTTATGCGCATATACCGGGTAAAAAGTTAGCGGCCCTAGTAGCGACGCAGATAAAAAGAAACAATTATATATATTGTTTAGTGGATAATTTAGGAAATAAAATTACTGAACACGACGAGAAAAGAGAATTGCTTCAAGAATACTTTAGAGATATATACAATACAAAGATAAATAAGGATCTGGGGCAGATTCAGCAGTTTCTGGAGTCAGTAACTATCTCTACGTTAACAGCAGAGCAAAGTGAGAAACTAGAGACCCCTTTGAACGCCCTGGAAGTGGACAAAGTACTATCTGATATTACGAAAAATAAATCCCCAGGAACAGATGGTATTCCGTTTGAGGTCTATGCTCAATATAGAGAAGTGCTGACTCTGAAACTGTTGACCATGTGGAATGATTCGAGGAAGAAAGGGAAGTTGCCAGACTCACTGAGAGAGGCATTAATTACATTAATTCTAAACCCGGGGAAAGACCCAACCCTTCCGGACTCTTACCGCCCCATTTTGTTAATTAATACAGATAATAAGATATTGGCAAAGATTTTGGCAATTAGACTAAGAAGTGTGATGTCGGGTCTGATACATGAGGATCAGACGGGCTTCATGTCGGGCAAGACCACAATGGATAATGTCATGTGTTATTATGTGAACACCCAGCTTGAGCCCGAAAATTGTGGTCAACGACTGATTGTTACAATTGACGCCTCAAAAGCGTTTGACACTGTAGAATGGCCCTTCTTGATGGCAACATTGAAAAAGATAGGGTTTGGAGACAAATTTATATCCTGGGTAAATCTGTTATATACGGAAATTTCAGCAAAAGTTATATTGAATGGGGAATACTTTGATAATATTCACATTCGCAGGGGGGTTAGACAGGGTTGCCTTCTCTCCCCCCTGCTTTTTGCTATAGCCATGGAGCCGTTGGCAGATAGGATCAGGCAAGATGCAGCAATTGAGGGCTTCAGGTTTGGTGAACACGAGGAAAAAATTTCTTTATATGCGGATTACATTATGCTGTTTGTTGGCTCACAGATCTTTGATAAGGATCTTTGAGGTCTTTGAGAAATATGGAGAATATTCTGGGCTTAGGATAAATTGGTCTAAGTCAGCATGTGTCCCGATTGATCCCTTAAATGATTTTATTCCAGGTCCACTACAAATTATGAAGAATAACAAACCAGTTAAATACTTAGGTATTCAAATAACCCCAAACCCCAAGGATTATATCCAGCTGAATGTGTCCCCAAAGATAAAAGAAATGAAGAAAAAGATAGAGGTATGGAAAGGATTGTATGTCTCGATGGAATTCACCGATAATAATCCCCCCAAAAATATTTAAAATACTAACTAGTACATTAATGGACCTGATCTGGCAAGGAAAGAAACCGAGGATAAAAGCACAAATGTTGTGCAGTCATGGTCTATGAGAAAATTGAAGCATCTCTTAATGGTAGAAGTGAAGAATAATACAAAGTATGGAAACAGTGGGTAGACTTTACTGGAACTGTAACCTAACATAATACTTCATGCACCTTGCTTATGTGCATTTTAGAGAATGTCAGGTCCAATTTGGCCGAATTGGCAGTCAGATTCAATTTGGTTCAAATAAATATGACACAAGTCAAAAGTGTTCAGATTGCCCTGAGAAGCTGTGTGTATCCAATCCCTTTCAAGCTGTTTAACACCAAGACAGCAATAGTAATGTTAAAGTGAAATTAACACCTATAGCTATGGGTAACTGGGTAACTGGATGATAGGTTAGCCCATATTTTGGTGTAGAAATTGTTCTTCTCTGTCTTCTGATCTGTAAATTTGAATACATTTTTGTAGTGTGAATCACAAAAGTTTCAGATTCGCTGAAATCATTTGGGAAATTCGTAATGAATTTAATTTGTGCAGACTCAATTTGCTCTTCTCTAGTGTGTATACCTTTTTGTTTGTTTTTTCTAAGATCATCCATTCACACGTATTAACTTTTGCACACTCAGGATACAATGGTACCTATTGTATTGTTCATTTCATATTTGAAACTAAAATGTAGATGTAGGTGATTTACAGCCCAGCTGCCCAACAAGGAGCAATACCATGAACCATTTATGGACCAGAATAGGGTCTCAGGGACATATCAGTCAGGCACATGGTGCTTGTACATCTGTGGTTGCCAAATCTTAATTAACATTTTCTAATAGTTTGCTGGATTTGTCATATAATGCTTAATATCATGACTGCTACATAACAGAGATGTGTTACCTGTCACTTGCTAACTACTGTAGATGTACCGTAGGAAAACTTGGGAGACAGACAAAAACCTAGCAGCAACTGAATGGAGCAAGCAATTTAAAGCAGCCCAGGATTGTCAGTCTTTGCTGTTATAGATGTAATTCAGTTTGTCATAGCTTGTCTTTGAGCGTAGGGGTTGAGAGGTGAATTTAATATCCTTCTGTTCTCTTACAACCTTTGTTTCCCTATAGGTTTATTTAGCATTGGTTGGAAGAAATCTCTCTGTTCTGTTGAAATGCAATATTTTACTTACTGTCACTAAGGTTTATGTATTAGCTTTGTCTTTTTACTAAACATAACCTTTCTAGGAAACTTTAGAAGTACATTTTTCCTCATGAAAGTTGGATTTATGGTACATAGTCTGCCTGGAGCTAAAAGGTGAAATGGACTGTTAGTTATTTACACTGTGAGAGAGAACACATAAAGGTAAAATTAAAAGTTCTTCTAATCTTGTAAATAGAGTCATAAACACATATATAAAACATTTCCATGTAAGAATATTACTATTGATCACTACATTAAAGGTCATCTGTCAGCAGATTTGTACCTATGAAACTGGTTGACCTGTTACATGTGCACTCATTTCACAATTTACAGGACTTAAAGAAAGTTTGTCAGCTCCAAAATTGGTTTCAAAGCATTTCATCATGTAGGGTAGTTGCGCTGAACCCTATCTTCCTTGTGAAAACCCAGTCCCCTAAACCTAATAGATGTTTCCTTTTTTTTTTACTAATAAGATTTTTGGTCAGGGGTGTAACCAGAGAAAGTGGCACCCATAGAAAATTTTGAACAGACCCCCCCCCCCCCAAACAACTTTCCCACACTCCCCTCCTGTGGCTAGTCAAGATAGCATGACAACCCCTCACCCACTGAGTAGTTATGCCAACTTAGTGCCCCGTTCACGGTAGTTATGCCCCCTTAGTTTCCCCTTCACAATAGCTATGTCCCCTTAATGCCCTCATACAGTAGAATGCCATGTTAGTGCCCCCCACATAGTAATCATGTTCCCTTAGTGCCTCTACACAGAAGTTATGCCACCTTTGTTCCACCACATACTTTAGGGGTTATGGCCTCTTAGTGCTTATCTTACATTATTGAAGCCCCTGTCTTGTTCATGAAATGAAAAACAGTAATACTAATCTATCCCCGTTCTCCTGAGGAACATACCTCATCCTGCTCTCCACAGCAGGCACAATGAAGTAATGTCATCGCGTCTGCTGAGTATGAGAACATACAGATTGAAGACTGGTGTGATAATGTCACTGCCTGATAAGAAAAGTCCAGGGATTGAGGCCTGGGCAATAATGGATGACAGACATCAATTACGGCCTGGCCCCCCCTGCCACTGTAGGTCCCATAGCAACCGTTACGCTGCTTCAATGGTAGTTCAGCCCATGTTTTTAGTGCAGCAATAGTGGCACAATTCATACAGTAACTTTAAATCTGCAGTAAATCCAGTACAAAATTTGACAGCTGACAGACCCTTCTCAATGACATCCCGCTGATGCTTAAAAGTCTAGGGCTAGTTATTGACTGTGACACCCTATTCAACTGTTGCATAGACACATAGCTTTGGTTCACCTAACTAAAACGCTGTTTTTCTTTTGTTGTCCATCGCTGCTTTGCCATTGCCTGGCCTTGTTAATCAAAGCAGTGAGGGAATGGCAGACCACCGAAAGGAGCGGTGCTTGGGTACTACCAGAGTAACAGTGACGTCCTCATTGTGCCAAATGCCTAATTTGCATATTAGGAAAAAAGTATCATAACTCAAAGACTCAGATCAAAAAGATATAAACAGGGTTTTAATCAGGTGAAGCACAGCTATGTGTCTATGCAAACAGTTTGATAGGGAGATCGTTGGTGACAGATCCTTTCAATAATATTGGTATGGCCATTTCAAGGATGATGGAGTTATTTGTGAAAATATTTTACCTCAGGAAGCCACATTCCTCTTGACCCTCTATAGCAGTGACATGGAAGAGAGATAATGGGAGTTCTAAAGTCATCTCAGACAAGGACCTCCTTCAAGGGGTTATCTGAACTATGAAACAATGAATAAAACAGCAGCAAACATTTGCTGCTGTTTTTAATTATTTTTTAAAGGGCTGATAACTTGTTAAAAATTCAAAAGGAAGAGCCAAACATATATGTGACCCCCTTTCCACCTCAGATCTAAATGATTGCTAAGCAGTGATCAGAGGATCCCCATTTTTCTGAGAGGTGAGAGTTTCAGAGATGAACAGTTTATACTTCAACAAATAAGGACTATCAGGAATGTAACTACAAAATGCTGAGTGGTCGGATAGAAAATGTCAGCATTAGTGGAGGCCTGTAGTCCTTAGCTCTCCGAGACATGTGCCCTCCCTATAATCTGACCCTGAAGTGCTCTGAATATAGCTGCCATTCTGTCAGATGTCTCCTTTTCAATGTCTCCCATGAAAATGATTAGGAGAACTCACTTGTGTCTGACAAACTGAACACTGACTTCTATGTATTCTAACAAAGGAGCTACAGCATGTAGAAATATGGAAAGATTAATCTAAAGTGATCTGTTTTTGCAACACTTCTCATATTGATATGCTTATTACAGTAATATACATTATACAATGTTGTAGCCATGTAAATAGAAGCCATCTACAATTATAAATTAAAGGGGTTATCCAGCTTTTTTTATGTGATGGCTTCGGGATAGGTCATCACTAGCTGATTAGAAGGGGTCCTGTACCCTTGGCATTGAAGTCATTGGAAACAGATCTGCACTGATTAGCACTGTCCACTGCAATGTTGATAGTACTGTGCAGTTCTGGCACCGATATCTAGCAACGGAGCTACACAGAGCAGTTGATCGGTGGGGGTGATCTTGAGGATAGGCTATCACTTGAAAAAGGCTGAACAACCCCTTTAAGTCAGCCGAATTTAACATCTAATTGAAAAGAAAGAATGTTGCTAAGCATTTCCTTATTTTAGATTTCTTGGGCAGTCGGGCAGCCACATAACGGAGATGTGTCTAATTGTTCATAGTTTGCGATGCATAATTGTGTAAACCTATTAAGACGCAAAAGAACCTTATAATTAAAATTCTGTTATGGGGAAACATGACATATAGCCCATCAATTAGATGGATTTTGAAAAAACCTTTGACAGCATCATTTATGTTTGTGTCCACATTGAGTACTCCAGGGAAATTATACGTTCATCTGCTGAAGCCTATTTTTTTTTTTTCTTAAAGAGGACTCAGTAGTGATGTTCATTTGCAGCCTTTTACTTTGACTCTCTGTAAAACAATTAGGTGAGGGTTGATAAAGGGTAGGGTACAAAGCCTACATACATCATATCCCATCATATTTTCTCTAAAATGGAAAGATTTTCTTCCTTCCTGAAGATTTCTCAAGGCAGTCTGCTGTTTCCACTATGGTCACTTATATTCTCTTTTAAACACTTTCTTGCTATAATTCTGATAAAAAGATAAAATAAACAATTTCTGGGAGCACTGAAGCTATTCTTAGTCAGGATAGGAGTACTTATGTGGTGCACAGTTAAAAAGACACCACTTTTTTGTGCGTTATTGTTCATTCACTCACAAACATACACTACATGGCACTCTTCCACTTCCCTTTCCAACTTGCCATGGTCCACTCTTGATTTCCATGTATAAGGACTATGTTATTCCTAATAAAAATAGTAAAAAGAAGAAAAAGCTAAACTTTGGAGAGCAAGCTTGCTGGAGTTTCAGAGGAGCAAATAAAGTATCAAAAATAAGTTGGTTATTCACACCATAAATATGCACACACTTTACACAGAAGATGTGGCGCAGATGATTTAACTGTCAGCAGCAGACACAATCTATGGAAAAAGTACACTGGATGTCACTGATATTTTAGGGATGCGCACACTACACACAGGAGATGTGGCGCAGATAATTTAACTGTCCACAGCGGCCTATTCAACGCTGTTTGCTGCTACAGAAACTCAGCCAGCAATTCTGCTTTACAACACCGCAATAGCATTCTGCTGCAAACACAACTGCACATTTTTTTCAGTGCATTTTATCCATGTTATTAAATGCGTTTCTTTATAGTAAAAGCATTTTATGACAATAATGCTATTTTTATACTCGTGCTTTTGAACACCTAGTTAAGACTATTCACAGCAAACATTTCATTGTTCTATTCATTTTAGAGGATGCATTATTGAAGCAGACTATGTTTTTCATTGACATTTTTGCACAATAATTTAATTGTTGAACCAGTGATATTACACGCCTAGTTGAAATACAATTCACCGCAAAACACTGCATTGTTCTATTTGTGTAAGCAGTTGCCTTACTGCATAAGAATTTGTATTTCAAAATGATATTAAATGCATAGTTGAAAGACATTGCAACGCAAATATTTATTTTATGCACTTATATAGCACTAACATATTCTACAGTGCTTTACAGACATTAGTGTGAAGTTATCCCCAATTGAGCTCACAATCTCACAATGGAGCTCACAATCTAAGTTCCCTAAGTTCAGTATGTCTTTGGAGTATGGAGGGAAACCAGAGTACAAGGATGGAACCCACATAAACATGCGGAGAAACATGCAAACTCCATGCAGATGTTGTCTTTGGTCGGATTCCAAACTAGGACCCTAGCACTGCAAAGCACCAGTGCTAACCACTGAGACACTACAATGTCCCAAATACTGCATTATTTTCAAAGTAAATTGTTAATACCAGTGTGCAATGTGTTTATAGAACACTGCCTCTGTCTTTAAATTATAGAAAAAACACTTGCAATTTTGCTTGTACCATTCAATAATCTGTGTGTACAAAACCCGTGACATTTAATTTACAGGGAATGATGACTTTTCATTTATAGACCTTATATTCTGGAAAACAGAAGAGTGCAGAGTCAAATTGTGGGTAGTAGCAACAGTAGGGAGCAGAGGAGAAGGTGGTACTGAATGGCCCAAACCTCCCAAAAAATTGTCAGCGCCAATTTTGCTTCTATTGTAATCAGCTCAAGAACTGATGATGCTGTTGATACTGTGGGCACAAGGGAAAACATGCCAGACCTAGGGCAAGCTTAGCTGCCTCTAGCTATGTCCAAGCAACTTCCATATGTTTTTTTCCTCCTATCTAGAAGGCTAGCAGACAAAACTATAGCCATGTTCAAGATCTGCAGGATTTAACTAAGCCATAGGTGTTCAAACTCAAACATAGGCACCATGGCTTTATTGCAGCACAAGAGAGGGTATCAGCAGATTTTTTGGGACAATAGAAATGGCCAGCATTCAGTCTGTCCTCCTTCTCCCAATCTTCTTTGTGGCAGCCAGACCACATTCCGAACCAGTAAAGTATCATTCTCATCATTATCAGCTTCTTCTTCTGTTCAGACTCCTCCTACTTCATTTCCTCCACTCCATCGTGAGACATCCATAGTGGAATACAGTACAGACCAAAAGTTTGGACACACCTTCTCATTCAAAAAGTTTTCTTTATTTTCATGACTATGAAAATTGTAGATTCACACTGAAGGCATCAAAACTATGAATTAACACATGTGGAATTATATACATAACAAACAAGTGTGAAACAACTGAAAATATGTCATATTTTAAGTTCTTCAAAGTAGTCACCTTTTGCTTTGATTACTGCTTTGCACACTCTTGGCATTCTCTTGATGAGCTTCAAGAGGTAGTCCCTTGAAATGGTTTTCACTTCACAGGTGTGTCCTGTCAGGTTTAATAAGTGGGATTTCTTGCCTTATAAATGGGGTTGGGACCATCAGTGGCGTTGAGGAGAAGTCAGGTGGATACACAGCTGATAGTCCTACTGAATAGACTGTTAGAATTTGTATTATGGCAAGAAAAAAGCAGCTAAGTAAAGAAAAACGAGTGGCCATCATTACTTTAAGAAATGAAGGTCAGTCAGTCAGCCGAAAAATTGGGAAAACTTTGAAAGTAAGGGCTATTTGACCATGAAGGAGAGTGATGGGGTGCTGCGCCAGATGACCTGGCCTCCACAGTCACCGGACCTAAACCCAATCGAGATGGTTTGGGGTGAGCTGGACCGCAGAGTAAAGGCAAAAGGGCCAACAAGTGCTAAGCATCTCTGGGAACTCCTTCTAGACTGTTGGAAGACCATTTCAGGGGACTACCTCTTGAAGCTCATCAAGAGAATGCCAAGAGAGTTCAAAGCAGTAATCAAAGCAAAAGGTGGCTACTTTGAAGAACCTAGAATATGACATATTTTCAGTTGTTTCACACTTGTTTGTTATGTATATAATTCCACATGTGTTAATTCATAGTTTTGATGCCTTCATAGTCAAGTCATGAAAATAAAGAAAACTCTTTGAATGAGAAGGTGTGTCCAAACTTTTGGTCTGTACTGTATGTGGCCATGAGAAAACTTTTCTCAACCAGCAATTATATTATTTGCAAGCTGAACTTCCACCTGGCCAAGTTGCTGGTAGTGCTGTTGCTGCCATGCCATTTAGTTGTGTTAATGGTGGCACTGTTCTGCACCTTCACAAAAATGTAATTCTGCTCTAGGAAAATTATACTTTTGCCATTTTGTCTTTTTTTCTCTTTCAAAACAATTGTTTAAAATTTCAATTTTCACTGTGCAGCACGGTGTACGGGTTAGTGGATACCTGAAACATCTGTTATGGGCAGGGAAGTACATGTCTTTTACGACCCACTAGGTCAATGTTTTTCATGGCAAGACAGCACCACAGTAACAAGGCAAGATCTTATCGACACCTCCACATTTGTGTTGGTCTGATTCCCCCACACGAGGTGCCTATCTGCCTCCTTCACGTCCTCCGCTATGGGCATCCTTCCGTACCCAACATAAGCAGGACAGTGTTGCTCCCACTTCCCCTCCCTCCGGTCATATGTGTAAAGTGAGCTTCCATGCTGTTTTAGAGCTGATCAGCCAGGGTAAGAGTAGCCATATAGCCGATCACTTGTTAAAGTGTATCAACCAATAAACATCCCGCTGGCTGTTTCCCCACCAAATCTAACTGGACATGGTTGTCAGAAACAATGGCTGGAACATTATGACTGTGTTGCATTCAGGGGAAATAACACATGCCCCCTGCATGGCACACATGATCAATTTAGTTGTGCAATGCTTTTTGAAAGAATACAGTGGCTTTCAGAGGCTGCAAGCCATGCCATCTTGCATATGGTAGAGTGCCTTTACAAACAGGGTAAAGCAGTAAATGATTTTGTTATGCACCAGACTACATTAGAAGGGATATTATGTTGTTTCAAGGTCAGGCAGTGGTAGTGATCATCAGTGATAACTGTTGTGTACTCAGGGCCTTTAAATAATCCAACAGATTTGTCAGAAGGAACAACTGCAGCATCAACTATGTCACCCCTTCCTGATATTTATATTAGAGCAGATGCTCACACTTATGCCACAGGAATGGTGGAAGTAAAACAGCTTATAAATTTTGCTGGCCGCCCTGTAGCTGTTAAGAACCTCCCATGGAGGAGGAGAAGCTACCATTGGAAAAGGAGGAAGAGTTACTGGTGGATAAAGAGCAGGACTTAACTGATGATGGTGATCATGACATCCAGTCTTCTCAGTTAGGGCAGAACCAGAAAGGACTGGATCCTCAGCAAGCTAGCCAGAATGACAAGCTGTATGTTTACTTGCTTACTTAGTGACAGCTGTATTCTTACCATCAAGCAGTGCAATGATTACTGGATAGCCATGCTTTTAGATTCTCACTATCAAACAAAATGGGGGAAAATTTTCCTGTTGCCGGAAGGGAGGCCACATTTTTTTTATTACCAGGATACACTGTGTATGCAGCTTGGCACATCTCTCGGTGAGCAGACTCCTCCTTGACAGCCACCTCCCACCGTCCCCCCTACTACAAGCAGCAGCCACAGCAGCATTAACAGTTCAGTATCATCAATATGATGGGCAATTTTTTCATGTGTCATGCCAGACAGACACAAATCAGTAAACAAAGACCTACCAGCTCAACACCTAAGTTGAGTCCTACCTGGACTGTGGCCTTTCTCCAGCGCATACCGTCAGGGCCGTCTTTAATGTTGATTGGACCCTGGGCAAGAATTTACTTGGGCCCCCTGGATCACGCCCCCCCCCCCACTTTGCTGTACTTGCTATACAGCAGCACTTACCTGTCACGTCCAGGGCCTCCAGGTGATGTCTCCTCTCTGTCATCATCCTCTCTGTAGATCTTCTCTCTCATCATCTTCTCCACTCGGTCTGGAGAACTTCTCTCAGCCGCCTCGTCTCTGCAGAGTGTGACACACAGACATCTTAGCTTCCTCACATTCTATCATTATCCCCCAACTGTAGTCCCCACAGTGTTATCCTGCTGCTTGCTGTGCCCCCCCAGGGGTGTAGCTATAGGGGGTGCAGAGGTAGCAGCCGCTACCGGGCCCAGGAGCATGAAGGGGCCCAAAGACACTTGTGCCGCATAAGAAGACACACAAAGCACTGAGGGAAGGGAGGCCCAAGCTGAACTCTTGCACCGGAAACCATGATCCTTTAGTTACGCCCCTGCCCCCCCGCCCAATACCCCCAAATACTATCCTGAAGAAACATTACTGCACCCCATAGTAATAGTGCTCCTCATAGACCCACCAATAGTAATTCCCTTCTAGAATGCCCTCATTAGTAACACTGCCCCAACCGTGATAATGCTCCTCAACAATGCCCCCATTATTAGAAGAGCCCTCCCATATTAATAATACCCTCACAGAGCCCCCCAGTAGAAATAAGGCCCCCTATTGTTCCCCCAGTGGTAATAAAGCTCCCTACAGACCCCTCAGTAGTAATAAGGCCCCCATAGTGCTCTTAGTAGAAAAAAAGGCGGATCTATAAGACCCTCCTATAGAGCCCCCAGTAGTAATAAGACCGCCTATAATGTCCCCTGGATCTGCAGTGCCCCCTGTAGTTATAATCCTCCCTCCACCATACAGTCCCATGTAAATAACATCACCTCCTCCCCAGCCGCCTCTAATGCACAATCCCATGTAAACATCACCCCCTAAGGCTACTTTCACATTTGCTTTCGTGCGGATCTGTCGTGTACTTGTACAGGACGGATCCGCACCAATAATACAAACGAATGCATCCGTTCAGGACCGATTCGTTTGTATTAGATTTGAATTTCTAAGTCCCAATACGGATCCATCCTGACTTACATTGAAAGTCAATGGGGGACGGATCCGTTTACAATTGCACCATTTTGCGTCAATGCAAAGGGATCCGTCCCTATTTACTTACATTGTAAGTCAGGACGGATCCGTTTGGCTCCGCAAGGCCATGCGGACACAAACGCTGCTTGCAGCATTTTGGGGTCCACCTCCAAAACGGAACGGGGGGCCGTACGGAGCCGAACGAATGCATTCAGAATGGATCCGCATCCATTCAGAATGCATTGGGGTTAAACTGATGCATTTGGGGCTGCTTGAAAGAGCCTTGAAACGGATCTCACAAGCGGGTCCCCAAACGCAAGTGTGAACGTAGCCTAAACATTAAGTCCCATGTACATAAACATCATTCCCCCCCACCATCCACTTTCAACATACAGTCCCATGTAAATAACATCACTCCCTCCCCCAGCCACCTCAAGCACACAGTTCCATGTCAATAACATCCCTCCCTTCAGCCCTAACATACATCCCAGTTAAATAACTACAACTCCCAGCATTGCTCTGCCTCTCCCTGTCCCTTCACTTACCTCTCCAGTCCTCATAAACAGACATCAGCATTAGGCTCCTTCCCCTCTTCACTCCGGTCCAATCCTGCACTGGTCACATGATGGTGACATCATCCAGGTCATCCTATCACAGCCTGTTTTGCTGATCACATGACCTGTGATGTCACCACAGGTCCTTCACCTCTACACCCAGTGTATTAGATTCACCACCACTTTATACCAGCCTAACATCATGTTCCATACCATATAGCTGCTGCCACCATTATGCCGCTGCTTGTCTGACTGCCTATCATTATGTCCCATACCTTATGGCTGCTGCTGCCATCATGCTACTATCTGCCTGCCTACCATCATGTGCCATTCTGTATGGCTGATGCTGCCCTCATCATGCCACTGCCACTGTCTGCCTGCCATTATGTCCAGTACCCTATGGCATCAGCTTACACCATGCCACTGCTGCTGTCTACCTGCCTACCATCATGTTACGTACCATATGGCTGCTGCACCATTGTAGCTGGTACTCACTGCTGCTAATTCCATATTCTACCACTCACCACAACTCCCACTAACATTACTTCTACAAAGTATTAACAAATACTAGTACTACCCTTAAACATCTGTGCACACATCTCCTAAATTGTCTATCCCATATTGTGCTGCTACTGCTGCCTCTACTATTGCAACCTCATGCTTCTATTACCCTACCCTTTACATATTAAGGCTACTTTCACACTAGCGTTAATATTTTACGGTATTAAGATCCGTCATAGGGTCTCAATACCGTAAAAAAACGCTTCAGTTTTGTCCCCGTTCATTGTCAATGGGGACAAAACATAACTGAACAGAACAGAATGCTCCAAAATGCATTCCCTTCCGTTCTCATACCGGAGAGCAAACCGCAGCTGTAGTTTGCTTTCTGTTCTGGGAAAGCAATCTGACACAATAGAAAACGGATCTGTCCCCCTTTGACTTTCAATGGAGTTCATGATGGATCCATCTTGGGTATATCAAAGATAATACAACCGGATCCGTTTATAGCGGATGCAGATGGTTGTATTATTAGAAACGGAAGCATTTTTTGCTGGATCTGGCTAGTGTGAAAGTAGCCTTAGGCCTCTCTCACACTGGCATTGCGGGAAAATGTGTGGGTGCGTTACGGGAACACCCGCGATTTTTCCACACGAGTGCAAAACATTGTAATGCGTTTTGCACTCGCGTGAGAAAAATCGTGCATGTTTGGTACCCAAACCCGAACTTCTTCCCAGAAGTTCGGGCTTGGGATCGGTGTTCTGTAGATTGTATTATTTTCCCTTATAACATTTTTATAAGGGAAAATAATAGCATTCTGAATACAGAATGCATAGTAAAACATCGCTGGAGGGGTTAAAAAAATAATAATAATAATTTAACTCACCTTAGTCCACTTGATCGCATAGCCCGGCATCTCCTTCTGTCTTCATCTGATCTCTGTGCAGCAACAGGACCTTTGGTGACGTCATTCCGGTCATCACATGATCCATCACCATGGTAAAAAATCATGTGATGGATCATGTGATGACCGAAGTGACGTCACCACAGGTCCTATTTTCTCACTATGGAAAAAGAAAAACAAGCATGCAGCATGAGTTCACCAATTTTATTTTGCAAGCTGTTATATCATTTTGATGGGTAAAAATAATTTCTGGACTTATAGTATTGTAATAGGATAACTATATAATAAAAGGAAAGCATTTGATTTAGTCTACTTTCACACTTGCTTTATGGCTTTCCGTTTCTGAGATCTGTTCAGGGCTCTCACAAGCGGTCCAAAACGGATCAGTTTGCATTGTAATACATTCTGAATAGAAAAGGATCCGCTCAGAATGCATCAGTTTGCATCAGTTCAGTCTCCATTCCGCTTTGGAGATGGACACCAAAACGGAATGGAGACTGAGAACCAAAACTGGAATGGAGAATGGAGACTGAACTGATGAAACTGAGCCAAACGGATCTGTCCTGGCACACGATGTAAGTCAATGGGGACGGATCCGTTTTACTGATACAATCTGGCACAACAGAAAACTGATCTGTCCTCCATTGACTTTCAAAGGTGTACAAGACGGATCCGTCTTGGCTATGTTACAGATAATACAAATGGATCCGTTCTGAACGGATGCAGACGGTTGTATTATCTTAACGGATCCATCCATGACGGATGCGCACAAAACGCGAGTGTGAAAGTAGGTTAACATGATAAGGTACTATAAAAATATTTCTAGAGTTCTCTAATATTGACCTACAAATCGTTGGGTAAGGTTTTTTCTGATTTCACAGAAAGGAGTATGATTCCTGCACAGAGACTTAATGGAGCCATGTTCTTAGAGACATAATCATTGAGTATTACTACAGTATATGTTATAATATACTTCATTCTTTAAGTCTAAATTTAGTGAAATCTTATTTTCACATACATTAATATAATTTTTGATTGAAGCGCACACCTCGTCAAAAATTAGGTGCATTTTTGGCAGTCCATGGCTGGTGTAGATTTCAGTCTTCTTTGCCAACAGGAAACTGGTGTCAAAGAAGATAAATGTGTTGATCCTGCAGTCACGACCCCTCCTCACCCTCAATACGCCAACTTTTTGGGAAAGTGGTGATGGCAGCAGAGAAATGGCAATTGTGCAAAAAATTGTGGCAAGTGGCATTTAAAAAGTCACAAACATGCAGTGTTGTGTGTATGGGTGTGTTTGTGTGGGGATGATAAATTCCACCCTATGAGTTTTAGTACATACAGTAATTACTATAGATGGCTTATATTGCTATAAGAGAATGGTTCAAACTTCAAGATACTGATGAGAGACATAATGATAAAACCCAAATACAAACGCTATCAGCATGATCATTCAGCATTTATTTGTAGGATGCATAAATCTAAAATTCTGAATATTGGATCATCCAAGGTAAGAAAAGAAAAAGTGTGATATCATTCATATGTGCAAAAAAAAGAACTCTTTATTTGCATGTTGCACACACAAGATGGCAACATTTTGACCCACACAGCATAAGCCAAATGTTTACTGCATGAATCAAAATGTAGCATTACTTTTTTTTTTTTTTTTTTACAATTGGATGCTGCCCCACTTTTTCTTTTTAGGAACACAATGATTTCTACTTGATTCTTGGAAAGTTAATATAATAGTACAGCTGGAAAATCTATTTATATCCATTTCAAGGAAAGAAGTAATATGGTCTTTTATAGAGGCGGGACAACGAATCCGTCGAATCCACGAATCCCTTGAATCTTGTTTGTGTATTCGAATCCCGGCGTAATTTAGTCAAATTCGAATCCGACGAATCCCGCAACGTGATATGGCAATTTGGCCGACCCAAAAATGCTTCGATTAGTTTACCTAATGACACATGGCCGCCGCCATGCTGCACATGTAATCCAGCTGTATTACTTACAACTAAGTTCCGGAGGAGGGAGGAGGCAGGCGGCTCGTCATTCACTACGTCATGCACCTGCACCTGCTTGCCTCCTCCCTCCTCTTTGCTATGGAACTTAGCTGTAAGTAATACAGCTGGATTACAAATGATTATTATATTTTAACAATGCCTACAGGTTAGATTATACAACAGTGAGTGGGGCCGGTGCAATAGAATACAGGGACAGCACCGGTCCCCACTGTCATTCCTAATCCAGATGCCAGCCCCTGTATTGGAGGTCATTAACACTGCAGGGACACTGTTATGGGGGGGGGATCTGTGGATGGCACATAGCAAAAGATGCTATATATGTGTCATCTACAGATCCCCCCATCACAGTACCATCCAGAGATCCCCATAACAGTGCCATCCAGAGATCCCCATAACAGTGCCATCCAGAGATCCCCCATAACAGTGCCATCCAGAGATCCCCCATAACAGTGCCATCCACAGATGCCCCATAACAGTGCCATCCACAGATCATCCATAACAGTGCCATCCACAGATCCCCCATAACAGTGCCATCCACAGATCCCCCATAACAGTGCCATCCACAGACCCCCCCATAACAGTGCCATCCACAGATCCCCCCCATAACAGTGCCATCCACAGATCCCCCCATAACAGTGCCATCCACAGATCCCCCCATAGCAGTGTCATCCACAGATCCCCCCCATAAGTGTTTGGATCACTTTGTTTCTTATACCGTTCACACAATTCTTATGTACAGGATTCGTAGGATTCGAGATTCGAAAGATTCAATATATTCGAGAACCTTTTCGGATTCAGATTCGAAAAAAATTGGATTCATCCCACCTCTAGTCTTTTACCTGAATAAATTGTTTGAAAATTTGTTTGCTCTCTATAGTTCCAATTACATGGTCTTTTCTTATAATTTTGGCTGTGTATGCCTCTTCACTTTTGATGCTGAAAAAAAACACAAATTTGGTAAAAATGATCATAAACATTTAAAACTAGTTTATTTTAATGGGAGTGGAATGAAAAATATTGTTTCTTGAAATTATATTGTTTTTATGCCTCTTAAAATATTGTGTATGTCAGGGTAGTTGTATCTGCTTAATGTACAGGACATAGTGGATGCAGCAGTATTGCTAGATTTGTGTACCTACCACTTAATCTATTCTTGACTGTGCAAAAACTGTTAAAAATGTTCATGAGCATATACAAAAATACAGTACATTATTTCATTGAAGTTAGTGTACCTAAATGTTCACAATTTTTTTAAGTGTTGTAAATAGTCAAATGTAATTTTTCTTATGTAGTTTATTTATTGATTTTC
Source organism: Bufo bufo (assembly GCF_905171765.1). Lineage (NCBI taxonomy): Eukaryota > Metazoa > Chordata > Amphibia > Anura > Bufonidae > Bufo > Bufo bufo. Next base: position 211,964,754 of record NC_053389.1, read on the forward strand.
TAATTTTTTCACAAAAACAGGCCCCCAAAGTTCCAGCCTCCTAAGAGCTATTCACAGAGAGAATCAGTTGCAGAGAGAATCTATACACTGCAGTACGGATACTGATTTGTATTATACAGTGCCTTGCAAAAGTATTCACCCCCCTTGACTTTTTTCGTATTTTGGTGCCTCACAACCTGGAATTAACATGGATTGTTTGAGGATTTGCATCATTTAATTTACAGAACATGACCACAACTTTGAAGATGTTTTTTTATTTATTTATTTTATTGTGAAGCAAACAACAAATAGGACAAAATAACTGAAAAAGCCAATATGCATAACTAGTCACCCCCTAAAGTCAATACTTTGTAGAGCCATCTTTTGCGGCAATCACAGCTCCGAGTCGCTTTTGATAAGTCTCTATGACAGGGCTGGCCAACCTGCGGCTCTCCAGCTGTTGTAAAACTACAATTCCCACCATGCCCTGCTGTAGGCTGATAGCTGTAAGCAGTCTAGGCATGCTGGGAGTTGTAGTTTTGTAACAGCTGGAGAGCCGCAGGTTGGCCAGCCCTGCTCTATGAGCTTTCCACATCTTACCACTGGTAATTTTGCCCATTCCGCCTTGCAAAACTGCTCCAGCTCCTTCAAGTTGGATGGTTTGCGCTTATGAACAGCAATATTTAAGTCTGACCACAGATTTTCTATTGGATTGAGATCTGGGCTGTGACTAGGCCATTCCAACACATTTACATATTTCCTCTTAAACCACTCAAGTGTTGATTTAGCAGTGTGTTTGGGGTCATTGTTCTGCTGGAAGTTGAACCTCTGTCCTAGCCTCAAATCCCGCACAGAGTGGTACAGGTTTTGCTAAAGAATATCCCCGTATTTAGCACCATCTTTCTCTCAACTCTGACCAGTTTCCCAGTCCCAGCTGCTGAAAACATTCCCCACAGCATGATGCTGCCACCACCATGTTTCACTGTGGGGATGATGTTCTTTGGGTGATGTGTGTTTACTCCAGACATAGCGTTTTTATTGATGGCTGAAAAGTTCAATTTTAGTCTCATCAGACCAGAGCACCTTCGTCCATAAATTTTGGGAGTCTCCCACATGCCTTTTCCAAACTCACAATGTGCCTTTTTGTTTTTAGCTGAAAGTAATGGCTTTCTAATGGCCACTCTGCCATAAAGCCCAACTCTATGGAGCGTAAGGCTTATTGTCGTCCTATGTACAGATACTCCAGTCTCTGATATGGAACTCTGCAGCTCCTCCAGGGTTACCTTAGGTCTTTGTGCTGCCTCTCTGATTAATGCCCTCCTTGCCCGGTCCATGAGTTTTGGTGGGCGAACATCTCTTGGCAGGTTTGCTATTGTGCCATGTTCTTTCCATTTGGTATGATAGATTTGATGGTGCTCCTGGGCATCATCAAAGATTTTGATATTTTTTTATAACCTAACCCTGACTTGTACTTCTCAACAACATTGCCCCTTACTTGTTTGGAGAGTTCCTTGGTCTTCATGGCAGTGTTTTGTTAGTGATACCTCTTGCTTAGGTGTTGCAACCTATGGGGCCTTTCAAAAAAGGTGTGTATATGTAATGACAGATCATGTAACACTTAGATTGCACATAGGTGGACATCATTTCACTAATTATGTGACTTCTGAAGGTAATTGGTTGCACCAGAGCTTTTTATTGTTTTCCTAACAAAAGGGGTGAATACATACGCACATGCCAATTTTCTGTTTTCTATTTCTAAGCAATAGTTTTATTTATATATTTTTTTTATTTCACTTCACCAACTTAAACTATTGTGTTCTTATCCATTACATAAAATTCTGATTAAAAAAAAAACATTGAACTTAAGGCTATAATGTAACAAAATCCGAAAAAAGTCAAGGGGGGGGGGTAAATACTTTTGCAAGGTACTTGTATGAGCTGTAGTGAGCACTATCTTGAGGGGAGCACATCTCCTTGCTCCTGCCCATGCCCTCTACTGAAAGCTCTTTCATAGAACAGCAGTGCGGGATACAGGCAGAAGCAAAGAGATGTGCTCCCCTCAGGACAGCACTAACTACAGCATTTATAATACTAATCAGTACCTGCACACCACATAAATATTTGCAGTGTACAGATTCTCTAGACATTGTAGTTAATAGCACTCAGGACGCAAAAACTTTTGTGATTAGCGTTTGTGATAAAATTAGAAAATCAAGAAATAGACTACATTAGAAAAATATTTTTAGGCTATTTCTAACACTTTGAAACAATATTGATAGAAGTGAAAGTTTAGGTACCCTTGCACAAAGTGTATATTTTTCACCACTTTTGTATATTTTTAACCACCTCTTCTCCACTAAATACTACTATAAAAAATTATCTCATTTCATATTTTCAGATCCAGGAGGTTCAAAATTCACAATTGGCAAGTCCATCTGGTTGCTGTGGGCTCTTGTATTTAACAACTCTGTTCCAGTTGAAAACCCAAAAGGCACCACAAGTAAAATAATGGTCCTCATCTGGGCATTCTTTGCAGTAATATTTCTAGCCAGCTACACTGCCAATCTGGCTGCCTTCATGATCCAGGAGGAGTATGTGGATACTGTGTCTGGACTTAGCGATAAAAAAGTAAGAGCTTAAGAATTTCTATTGTTGATCTTTATTAAATTCACAAAACTCTGTAAATCTCAGTGGTCTAGACTTATCATGTAGTGAGAAAACTAGTTTCAAAAAGCAGATATGAAGAGGATATGCTTACAAAGAACTTTCTCATACAGAAACAAAAATATCTTTTGCAGTTCACAAATATCAGCAATTTTAAGAGAAACAGAATTTAAGCATAATGAGAGACAAATATGCAACATGTTCTTATTCTTTTAACAAAGTGTTTTTATTTCCATGTTGTATAGTCCACGATTTGCTGTATATTACCCATACTGGCACATATGCGATTGCCACCTATGCACCTCCTATAGCTATGTCCCTGTGCATACACACACACACACACACACACACATACACACACATCTACTAATTATTGTGGCTTTATCAGTTTAATGTTCAGATCAGATTTTGTTAACACTGACATTTTAACTGATCTTTCAAATTATAATGCACATACATTTATTAAGGCCGGCATTTTAGACGTCGTTCTTAATAAAGCCCTAAACTGGTGGTGGATCCGCCGAAGTTATGAAGGGGCGCCGGCCCATCCATAACTTCGGAGCATCCAGCACCAGTTCTAAATGTAAGACCACTTTCGAGGATTGTTAAGCAGGCAGATGTTGACTTTTAAGGACTTAATTTTAATAAGTAGCTCTATTGTGATAATTCTTTTTTTCTGGTTTTCTGGGATATGCATTGTTTTCACAGAAGATTTGACAGCCAGAGACGTATGATAGCTGCTCGTCTCACTCCCCTAAAGAAGCAATGTCAGTGCATGGCCAAGATAAATGAAAATCTTGACAGAAAATTCGTAGGACAGTGTGCTGAATGTTAGACCATTCAAAAGTCCTCAGAACAAGTGTGAGCCATAAGTGCAATGTGTAACAACCAGTGGCGTTGCTAGGGCTGGTGTCACCCGGTGCGGTAGAAAATGGTGTCACCCCTTTCCCCCCCCACCCCCTCCCCGAAGCAAATTTTTTAGCCATATATGGGGGCTATGGTGGTGCTACTGCCATAGGGGGCATCCGTTAGCTCAGCAGACCCCCCCTAGCAGTCAGAGCCTGGTCTCGGGAGGGGCACTTCCAGATTATTTTCTGTCCGCCGCCACAAAACAATGGTGCTTATAGAACAGACTACACAGTGTAGCGGTATACTGTATATTGTGGGGCACAGTGTAGAGGTATACTGTATATTGTGTGGCACAGTGTAGCGGTATACTGTACATTGTGGGGCACAGTGTAGCGGTATACTGTATATTGTGTGGCACAGTGTAGAGGTATACTGTATATATTGTGGGGCACAGTGTATAGGTATACTGTATATTGTGTGGCACAGTGTAGCGGTATACTGTATATTGTGGGGCACAGTGTAGAGGTATACTGTATATTGTGTGGCACAGTGTAGAGGTATACTGTATATTGTGTGGCACAATGTAGCGGTATACTGTATATTGTGGGGCACAGTGTAGAGGTATACTGTATATTGTGGGGCACAGTGTATACTGTATATTGTGGGGCACAGTGTAGAGGTATACTGTATATTGTGGGGCACAGTGTAGCGGTATACTGTATATTGTGTGGCACAGTGTAGCGGTATACTGTATATTGTGTGGCACAGTGTAGCAGTATACTGTATATTGTGTGGCACAGTGTAGCGGTATACTGTATATTGTGTGGCACAGTGTAGCGGTATACTGTATATTGTGTGGCACAGTGTAGGCTATATGTGTATAACAAACATATTTCACATAAAAACTTAGTTACTTGGCTTGGCCCTTGGGGATCTCTGACGCCACTTCAACACTTTGGCCGGGGGCAGATATAGTAGAGCTGAGTGTGCTGGTGCAGCTGTCATGTGTATCATATGTAGCAGAGCTGGGTGTGCTGGGGCAGCTATCATTTATAGAGATAAAGCAGAGCTGAGTGTGCTGGGACAGCTGTCATATAGAGATATAGCAGTGCTGGGTGTGTTAGGGCAGCCGTCATGTGTATAGATGTACAGCTATAACAGTAGAAGTCTCATATATTTTCAGTCAGTAGCAAGGCTGTTCTTATGGCTGTGTGGTTAGATGCTTTGCCTCTGATACAGAAGGTCGTGGGTTCGAATCCCAGCAGAAGCTTTTCTGAAATACACAAGCACTAACTCCATATATCAGGGATGGCCAAGCTGAGGCTCTCCAGATGTTGCAAAACTACAACTCCCAGCATTCCCAGACTGCCTACAGGTATCAGCCTACAACAGGGCATGGTGGGAATTGTAGTTTTACAACAGCTGGAGAGCCGAAGGTTGGCCATGCCTGCCATATATGGACATACAGGGCGGGACACAGGAAGAGGCTGCATCGCAGTGCTTTGCCTCTGATACAGAAGGTCGTGGGTTCAAATCCCAGACACATCTTTCCCTCTCCTGAGGACGGCAATACAAATGGTTTGTAAATACCGGCCCTGCTGGTGTCACCCGGTGCGGTTCGCACCCCCGTACCCCCCTTGCAACGCCACTGGTAACAACCCAGAGGGGAGGATGAGAGTAATAGTGGTGGTGGAACTCATGGACCTAGCTGGTTCCCTCTCCCTCACTCCTAGGGCCAAAGAGTGAAAAGAGGTTACACCTGGTTGTTGTTTTTCCCCAGGGCACAACCTGGTTGGAGTCTTCTGCCGGTTTGAAAGTGGGATTCCTTTGGTGTTGCAGGGGCATTGTGCAAACACAGAAGACAGAGAAGGAGGTTGCAGTTTAACATAAATACAAAGGCCCTAATTTATCAAGCTGGTGCAAAGAAGAACTGGCTTAGTTGCCCATAGCAACCAATCAGATTCCACCTTTTTCCAATATAGCTCTGACAAATGAAAGGCAGAGCTTGATTGGTTGCTATGGGCAACTAAGCCAGTTTTCCTTTGCACTAGTTTTGATAAATCTACCCCAAAGTCTTTACTAAAGAGCAAATACTTCCACAAGAAGGAGAAACAGGTCTTAAACACTTCCATCCAAATTGAAGCAATTTGTGGCAATCATTGGGTTATCTCCAGTACCTCCCTGCAGAGATGTGCTTTCATATATAACTTTGTACAATATAATACTTCATCATATAATACTTCACATCCCAATCTAGCCAAGAGGTGCAGTTCCTCATACAATGTCTGCTATTCACACTGCGAAGTACAGACCAAAACTCAACACTTGCAAGCTGCCTCAATAATTTTACTGGGGGCTGAAAGCCTCTAGACCCAAGAAATGGCTGCAAAGTTCAGTAGCCTCAGGTGAGCATCACCTTCACAGACGTTGGCCACACACACACACACCTTTTATGGCTGCTCAGTCTTTTTAAAAGTTTTTATCTACAATCTTTCTCTGGCATGTTTCCTGCTGCTCTCCATGATTCTGTGTCATATCACATAGCCAATCACTAGCAGGGGCCTAGTGGGTCACTGCAAATCTATACTGTGGTACATTTGCCCCAGTAGTATAAAAAGGGAGTCAGAGAGTTGTGTGTTGTCCATGCAATGGGGTTTGATGTGTTCATGATTGTATGAATATTTTTCCAGTCATTTACTCATAGAAAAATGATGGGGACCAACATAATTTTTTTAAAATCAGATACATTTTTATTATTATTTTGTAAAAATAAACAATATCATTTTACAAAATTCTTGTGTCATATATTATGTTCAACATAGTGCAAAAATACTTATTGTACAAAACAGGATAGTCAATAAACAGGATCCTTAACATAAAGATCCCAACAACCAAACTCCCCTCCCCCCCACCCACTGTGAGACCTTGTTGTGAGTAGATGAGCATAAACATGTGTAAGACCTATTTGTTTTAGTAACAGACCATGACATCACCTATGCACTATAACGCTTCAGCACACTAAGCTTAAATAAACACAATCAGCCCCATCTCTCCCCTCCCGGGTTAGCCCGAGAAGATCCTCAGACTATTTTTCAAAGTTAGCCATGTACTACAAACTCCAGATCTGTCAATCCAGGGGCCCCAAATGGTATCAAATTTCGTCATGCAATTACGCTTCATGTATACTCCTCTTTCCAATCTTATGACTGTATTCATTCTGGTAATGAATTCCGATATGCTTGGGGAAAGAGGCTGTATCCATTTAGCAGCTAGGGTTTTGCGTGCCTGATATAAGATTCTGTTGATTCCAATTGTAACATTTGGTGGCAAGTTATCCAAATCTAACATACCAAGCAAGCAAAACCTAGGATCCAGTTTATAATTAGCGCTATAAATTTTGTTTAGTAAATTGATTATATCCGTCCAATAACCCTGTAGCGCACTGCAATTCCACAGCATATGGAGCAATCCGACCCCTTCTTCCCCACATTTCGGACACTTGGAGTCAGATCTATATCCCACCTTCCATAAGAAGATTGTAGTTCTATATACCCTGTGTATCATATAGAGTTGAGACAGTCTAGCCGCTTCGCTAGGGGATAGGGTAGGAATCTGTGCAAGGACGTCTTCCCATTGGTTGTCTGAGATGGGGCCCACATCCCTCTCCCACTTCAACTTAACTTTGAGCGGATATTTTTTCAGCTGTTCATATAGCAAAGTATTATAAGCATCCGAAAAAGCTCCTTTTACAGGACCTGGTTCTATCAGTTTTTTAAGCATGAGTTGTGATACAAATTGTAGGGGGCGCACTTTATCCTGCGAACTGATAGCGTGCCTTAACTGAAGGAATTTATAGAAATGGGTAGACACTAGGCCATATTCAGTGCAAAGTTGTGCAAATTGTTTTAGGATACCTTGTGAATATAACAAGACACAATTAAAATTGCAATTACATGCATATGATGCCAGAGGACAGGGAACAAAAAAGGAACAGGGAAGGAAAAAAAGGGCGCCACCCTGGGAGGGACACACTGGTCAAGAGTACGAAAATACATAGGATCAATAGGGATGTATATGGTATAATAACCTACCCTAGGATCAAATACATGTACATAATAAATGATGAGTCACTAATCAACTGAAGAGAACAATAGCAAACATAAAAATAATAAAGTAGGTGAAACAAACAGCTATAGATGATAGCCACGCTGGATGTGAACCTAAGATGTCAGTAAACATCCAGGTAAGAAAAATAAAGGGGGTAAACATGCAGAAGGGACTCTGTATCCCAGATAATGGAGTGTATCCCAGATAATGGAGTGACTAGCTGAACCTTCATTATTGGTAAAAAAAAAGTCAGTCAGAGCAGCAGATATCACAGTACCAGTATCAACTAACTGGATCCAAAAAGGGTTTAGTCGCCATGGTTGTCTCGGAACCAATAGCTCTCTCCCTAAATCCAGTACTACCAATAACGGGGAGTGGTCAGAAATACTACGGGGTAAGTACCTAACATCCTGGACCTTATCTAACACTCCCTTAGATCCCACAGCTAGATCTATCCTAGAAAGAGAACTATGTGATGACGAATAGCAGGAGTATTGCTTCACACCCGGATTTCCGGACCTCCACAAATCATACGAGTCTATTTCAGCGAGCGTCTTGGCTAATGAGGATAGAGAAGGGCCAGAGGCCCCACTATCAGATTGAAATTTATCTAGGGATTTGTCCAAGAACATGTTAAAATCACCAATTATGAGAACTGGCAGATCCGGAAGGATAATACTTTTTTGAGAACTTCACAGGAATATGGGGGAGGTATATAAACGGCCACTAGTATCATTTGGTAATGAAACACAGAACAGTTCATACATATAAAGCGACCCTCCTCCACATGTACCTCCCTCAATATAAAGGGAACATTTCAATGCACCAACACGCTCACCCCTCTCAATTGCGTGGAATAGGAGGAATGAAACTTCTGTGCCACCCAAGCCTTATGAATAAGATGTGTTCTCTCAGAAGTGAGATGAGTTTCTGAGAGGCACAGAATTGGCGGTTTATATGTTTGGAAAGCATAAAAGACGGCATTGCGTTTAGCAGGTTGGTTCAGCCCCCTAACATTCCAGGCAATTATTCTAAGGGTACCCATTTATGTTTTTAAACCATAGCAGTATAGGACCGTAAGCAGCCTCGCCCCAGTCATACACATATAACCACTGGTGTCTAGTCAATAAGGTCTCACAGTCCCTCCCACCCCCCCTCCCCCTTCCCAACCCATACAGAACAAATAAAGACATTTCACATACACGTGAAGCCCTGGGGAAAATAATTTCCTGAACTTGGGGAATACAAAAAAATATGCAATAGCAAACAAGGGAAACGTTGAATAAAAACTAGCAAGTGGCATACATTCCCGGCTATGCTAGCATATATCAGATCTCCCCCTTATAGTATAACACTCCTAACTGATGAAAAGGACATAGTGCAAACATTAATAAAGGCCGTCTCCGGTACTGGGCAAATCATTAACTCAAGCACTCAGTCTGCCCCCCACACCATTATGTGCAGGCATTTAACCAACAACATGACCCCGCAATTATCAACTGTCCATATAGACAAAAGGTAGAAGGTAAGAGCATAATAACTTGCGGCAATCAGCAGATTAAGTGCCCTCCCTTAAATCCTTTTCAGTGGAGTCCAACCACTGACTTGCCGCACCTGGATCCTCAAACAAGTGTGTTTTATCTTTCGCCACGGCTCGCAGTTTCGCAGGATATAGCATAAAATATGGAAGCTGTAATAGTCGGTCTGCGTTTAGCATCAATAAAACATGCACGCTTCTTTTGGACGTCAGGTGAGAAGTCAGGAAACAAAGAGATCCGGTTCCCATCAATAGTCAGATCAGTGCAGTCTCTTGCTCCTCTCAAAATGACATCCCGGTCATGAAAATGGAGGACTCTAAGCAATAAAGGGCCCGGTGGTGCCCCTGGTGGTGGGGGGCGAAATGGCACCCTGTGTGCCCGTTCCACAGCAAACAGGAGACAGCTTTTCCTTTCCTATTTTTTCTGTTAGCCACTTTTCCACAAATGTAACAGCATCTGTTCCTTCGGTACGTTCTGGCACACCAATCATGCGCACATTATTTCGCCGCAGCCTGTTTTCCAGGTTGTCAGTTTTGGAGATGAGCATGGTGACATTGTGAATCACCCGCTGCATGACCCTTTTAACTGGCGGCATTTGGTCTTCCAAATCACTTAAGCGGCCCTTAATTTCACTCATATGCTCTTTGACTTGCCTCATGTCTTGCCTTAGTAGCCCTACATCCTCTTTCAGGCCACCCATATTGGTAGAAAGCGCAGTGATTGCATTATTGCATTGTAACACCGCTGAAAGGACATCCTTGATAGTAGGCTCAAGCGCAGAGGCAGCCATCTTGCCATTAAGATCATTGACCTCAGAGTCCTCTGAAATGTTGTCATCTTGCAATGGAGGGACTGGAGGATTCCTCTTAACAGCGGCAGTGTATGGTGCCGACGCAGGATGAACAGATTCAGTGGTGTGAGTAAACTTTTCCAGTCGCGCTGCCACATCCAGCAGCTTCACTGACTGTCCGGCACCATCTTGCCTTGCTGGGGTAGCACTTTCACCGTCCTTTACCTCCTTCTTTTTGCCCTTTTGACGGCGCATGGCGGAGCGGTACGGTAGCAGGACCCCTGGGGAAGCACTTTGTTGTATCGGTGAGCCATTACAGCCTCAGGCCAAGTCCCCGACCAACATAATTTAACAGTATTTAAACTAGGTAACTTTTGTTTCTAATGTCTTAATCTAGCTACAGTGTTTAGTTGTTTGTATAGACTTGTACACCAATACTTATTAGTGAGCAGTTGTAGATCCTTTTCATATTTTTCAAAGTGAAAACCCTAAAACAGTCGAGTGCCAGTTTTGTAAAAAGTTATTTATTTTATTTGCTTTGTGCTATGCTTCTGTGCTCTGTTTGCACATGGATCAGCTCATACTCAAGCAATGGGGCTATTTTGAGGTATTATTTTTGACATTATGGGAAGTGAACAACACAATGATTATCATTATCCCAGGTGAATCAAGCTTATTCTCAAAGGAGAGCAGCTGTTGGCTGGTGAGATGTAACTAGAAACAGTTTGACAATCATTACCACATCCTTACAAAATGAGTAAGTATAGTTTCCGATTTGTTCGACTAAGCCAACTTGGACAGCATGACATAATACGTTAACTCGACAGCAGGGTGGTGAAATCGTGGGCAGAAGTAAAAAGCCTATCATTAAACATGGTCTCCTTATAGCAATGCAACGTAAGAGAAGTATCATGACCTCAGCGTCATTGAACAGGTGCATACTGATGGCCCAGACATTTCCTTAATGAAACCACATGATAGCAGTAGTTGAATTCAGTAGTTAATCACTCTGAATTAAAAATACACATTAGCGACAATTGTTGAAAAGAAAGCCTGAGTCACCAGTGTTGGAAAATTTTCCAAATATATATAATTGCAAGAGACTTTAAGGATGTTTTTTTTATATATATATATATACACTGCTCAGAAAAATAAAGGGAACACAAAAATAACACATCCTAGATCTGAGTTAATTAAATATTCTTCTGAAATACTTTGTTTTTTACATAGTTGAATGTGCTGACAAAAAAATTACACAAAAATAAAAAAATTAAAATCAAATTTTTCAACCCATGGAGGTCTGGATTTGGAGTCCCACTAAAAATTAAAGTTGAAAAACACACTACAGGCTGATCCAACTTTGATGTAATGTCCTTAAAACAAGTCAAAATGAGGATCAGTAGTGTGTGTGGCCTCCACGTGCCTGTATGACCTCCGTACAACGCCTGTGCATGCTCCTGATGAGGTGGCAGACGGTCTCCTGAGGGATCTCCTCCCAGACCTGGACTAAAGCATCTGCCAACTCCTGGACAGTCTGTGGTGCAACGTGACATTGGTGGATAGAGCGAGACATGATGTCCCAGATGTGCTCAATTGGATTCAGGTCTGGGGAACGGGCGGGCCAGTCCATAGCATCAATGCCTTTGTCTTGCAGGAACTGCTGACATACTCCAGCCACATGAGGTCTAGCATTGTCTTGCATTAGGAGGAACCCAGGGCCAACCGCACCAGCATATGGTCTCACAAGGGGTCTGAGGATCTCATCTCGGTACCTAATAGCAGTCAGGCTACCTCTGGCGAGCACATGGAGGGCTGTGCGGCCCTCCAAAGAAATGCCACCCCACACCATTACTGACCCAATGCCAAACCGGTCATGATGGAGGATGTTGCAGGCAGCAGAACGTTCTCCACAGCGTCTCCAGACTCTGTCACGTCTGTCACATGTGCTCAGTGTGAACCTGCTTTCATCTGTGAAGAGCACAGGGCGCCAGTGGCGAATTTGCCAATCTTGGTGTTCTCTGGCAAATGCCAAACGTCCTGCACGGTGTTGGGCTGTAAGCACAACCCCCACTTGTGGACGTCGGGCCCTCATATCACCCTCATGGAGTCTGTTTCTGACCGTTTGAGCAGACACATGCACATTTGTGGCCTGCTGGAGGTCATTTTATATATATATACAGTTGCAAGAAAAAGTATGTGAACCCTTTGGAATTATATGGATTTCTGCACGAATTGGTCATAAAATGTGATCTGATCTTCATCTAAGTCACAACAATAGACAATCACAGTCTGCTTAAACTAATAACACACAAAGAATTAAATGTTACCATGTTTTTATTGAACACAACATGTAAACATTCACAGTGCAGGTGGAAAAAGTATGTGAACCCCTAGACTAATGACATCTCCAAGAGCTAATTGGAGTAAGGTGTCAGCCAACTAGAGTCCAATCAATGAAATGAGATTGGAGGTGTTGGTTACAGCTGCCCTGGGTTTGCTTTTCACAAGAAGCATTGCCTGATGTGAATGATGCCTCACACAAAAGAGCTTTCAGAAGACCTGCGATTAAGAATTGTTGACTTGCATAAAGCTGGAAAGGGTTATAAAAGTATCTCCAAAAGCCTTGCTGTTCATCAGTCCACGGTAAGACAAATTGTCTATAAATGGAGAAAGTTCACCACTGCTGCTACTCTCCCTAGGATTGGCCGTCCTGTAAAGATGACTGCAAGAGCACAGCGCAGACTGGTCAATGAGGTGAAGAAGAATCCTAGAGTGTCAGCTAAAGACTTGCAAAAGTCTTTGGCATATGATAACATCCCTGTTAGCGAATCTACGATACGTAAAACACTAAACAAAAATGGATTTCATGGGAGAATACCACAGAGGAAGCCACTGCTGTCCAAAAAAAACATTGCTGCACGTTTACAGTTTGCACAAGAGCACCTGGATGTTCCACAGCAGTACTGGAAAAATATTCTGTGGACAGATGAAACCAAATTTGAGTTGTTTGGAAGAAACACACAACAGTATGTGTGGAGAAAAAGAGGCACAGCACACCAACATCAAAACCTCATCCCAACTGTGCAGTATGGTGGTGGGGGCATCATGGTTTGGGGCTGCTTTGCTGCGTCAGGGCCTGGACGGATTGCTATCATCGAAGGAAAAATGAATTCCCAAGTTTATCAAGACATTTTGCAGGAGAACTTAAGGCCATCTGTCCACCAGCTGAAGCTCAACAGAAGATGGGTGTTGCAAGAGGACAACAACCCAAAGCATAGAAGTAAATCAACAACAGAATGGCTTAAACAGAAGAAAATACACCTTCTGGAGTGGCCTAGTCAGAGTCCTGACCTCAACCCGATTCAGATGCTGTGGCATGACCTCAAGAAAGCATTTCACACCAGACATCCCAAGAATATTGCTGAACCAAAACAGTTCTGTAAAGAGGAATGGTCAAGAATTACTCCTGGCCGTTGCGCACGTCTGATCTGCAACTACAGGAAACGTTTGGTTGAAGTTATTGCTGCCAAAGGAGGTTCAACCAGTTATTAAATTCAAGGGTTCACATACTTTTTCCACCTGCACTGTGAATGTTTACATGGTGTGTTCAATAAAAACATGGTAACATTTAATTCTTTGTGTGTTATTAGTTTAAGCAGACTGTGATTGTCTATTGTTGTGACTTAGATGAAGATCAGATCACATTTTATGACCAATTCGTGCAGAAATCCATATAATTCCAAAGGGTTCACATACTTTTTCTTGCAACTGTATATATATATATATATATATATATATATATACATATATATCTTACAAATGTCAAGAAAACCAGGCCAAAAATAAAACTGAATATCTTAAAATAGTTCATAGGATATAGAATAGTTGATGCCAACACTATACCACTTATTTCCACAAAGATTATAGCACAATTATCCTCTTCAATCAGCATTGATGGTTTATATATGTTAAGACATATCTAAATCAAACTGTTCATAATCCTATAAGGCTGTAAACACATTTTAGCACAGAAATCTTGAAATCTTGCCCATGTTTTTAAGCTTAAGAAGAGATTGATGTAATCAAGGTATACACTGAAAATGCAAATATGCACCAAGATACTTTGCAAATTATATTTTGATATATTTCTAATTGCTTTTCAGTTGGTGCATCCATCTGAAGCAGCATGCATGATTGCTGTTTTATGCTTAGAGTTAGGCCTCTTTCACACGGGCGTTGCTAAAAAATGCGCGGGTGCGTTGCGGGAACACCCGCGATTTTTCCGCGCGAGTGCAATACATTGTAATGCGTTTTGCACTCGCGTGAGAAAAATCGCGCGTGTTTGGTACCCAAACCCGAACTTCTTCACAGAAGTTCGGGCTTGGGATCGGTGTTCTGTAAATAGTATTATTTTCCCTTATAACATGGTTATAAGGGAAAATAATAGCATTCTGAATACAGAATGCTAAGTAAAACAGGGCTGGAGGGGGTTAAAAAAAATAAAAAAACATTTAACTCACCTTAATCCACTTGCTCGCGATGCGGGCATCTCCGTCTGACTCTTTTACTGTATAGGACCTGTGGAGAGCATTAACTATAGTTTAAGGACCTGGGATGACGTCACTTTGGTCATCACATGGTACGTCACATGATCTTTTACCATGGTGAATCACCATGGTAAAAGATCATGTGACGTACCATGTGATGACCGGAGTGACGTCATCCCAGGTCCTTAAACTATAGTTAATGCTCTCCACAGGTCCTATACAGTAAAAGAGTCAGACGGAGATGCCCGCATCGCGAGCAAGTGGATTAAGGTGAGTTAAATGATTTTTTATTTTTTTTAACCCCCTCCAGCCCTGTTTTACTTAGCATTCTGTATTCAGAATGCTATTATTTTCCCTTATAACCATGTTATAAGGGAAAATAATAAGGTTCGGGTCTCCATCCCGATCGTCTCCTAGCAACTGTGCGTGAAAATCGCACCGCATCCGCACTTGCTTGCGGATGCTTGCGATTTTCACGCAACCCCATTCATTTCTATGGGGCCTGCGTTACGTGAAAAACGCACAAAGAGGAGCATGCTGCGATTTTCACGCAACGCAAAAGTGATGCGTGAAAATCACCGCTCGTGTGCACAGCCCCATAGAAATGAATGGGTCAGTATTCAGTGCGGGTGCAATGCGTTCACCTCCCGCATCGCATCCCCGCGGAATACTCGCTCGTGTGAAAGGGGCCTTAGATAGATAGATAGATAGATAGATAGATAGATAGATAGTAAAAAGAAATCACAATCAATAAATCCAATCATTGAATGTGAAACATGCACATATAATTATTCAGTACCGTATTTTTCACTTTATAAGACACATCTGATGATAAGACACACAAAGGCTTTAGAGGAGGAAAATTTAATAAAAATTATTTGTCATCAGACCTCATAACAAACTCCCAAACTCCCAAATTAGATCACCAATCTTCATCAGACTGCAGATGAGACCCCCATATCTGACCTCAGATGAGACCCCCATATCAGACCTCAGAAGAGACCCTCATATCAAACCACTGATCAGACCCCTATATCAGACCCTCATCAGACCCCATACCAGACGCCTATATCTGATCTCAGATCAGACCCCCATCATAGATAAAATAAATTAACTTACCTCTCCTGCTGATCCAGCAGTCTCTCCTGCACTCTCTGCTCCCTGGTCTTCTCGGGGCCCACGCTGCACTGTGACCTGACTGCGTACAATACCAGGTAATAGTGTGCACACTATGTTCTGGTGCTGTGTGCAGTCAGAATATGTGCAGATCGGCGTTCAGAGGAAGATCAGGGAGTGGTGAGCACAGCCAGCGCTAGAAGCGCTACAGTCACTGTTCCCTGCACCTCCTGCATATTTGTGAGTGCTTCCATAATTTTTTCCCTTCCACTATTTTGGGGGGAAAAGTACATCTTACAAAGTGACAAATATGGAAATTAAATAAATATCACATTCTAAATTCTTCTAGCTTAACAGAGCTGAGATAAAACTGACAAGAATTAATGAATACAGGAAAATCATAGGCTGAATGCAACTGTCAAAGCATGGTTAGTGAAGTATTCATTAAATGTTCTCAGCTATATCGGAGCCAAATTGTATAGGACAAATAGCATGTTTTTGTGTCTTTTTCTTAGACTTCTAAATAGAAGAAAAAATGCCCAAAACAAATGTACACTGCGTGCAGAATTATTAGGCAAATGAGTATTTTGACCACATCATCCTCTTTATGCATGTTGTCTTACTCCAAGCTGTATAGGCTCGAAAGCCTACTACCAATTAAGCATATTAGGTGATGTGCATCTCTGTAATGAGAAGGGGTGTGGTCTAATGACATCAACACCCTATATCAGGTGTGCATAATTATTAGGCAACTTCCTTTCCTTTGGCAAAATGGGTCAAAAGAAGGACTTGACAGGCTCAGAAAAGTCAAAAATAGTGAGATATCTTGCAGAGGGATGCAGCACTCTTAAAATTGCAAAGCTTCTGAAGCGTGATCATCGAACAATCAAGCGTTTCATTCAAAATAGTCAACAGGGTCGCAAGAAGCCTGTGGAAAAACCAAGGCGCAAAATAACTGCCCATGAACTGAGAAAAGTCAAGCGTGCAGCTGCCAAGATGCCACTTGCCACCAGTTTGGCCATATTTCAGAGCTGCAACATCACTGGAGTGCCCAAAAGCACAAGGTGTGCAATACTCAGAGACATGGCCAAGGTAAGAAAGGCTGAAAGACGACCACCACTGAACAAGACACACAAGCTGAAACGTCAAGACTGGGCCAAGAAATATCTCAAGACTGATTTTTCTAAGGTTTTATGGACTGATGAAATGAGAGTGAGTCTTGATGGGCCAGATGGATGGGCCCGTGGCTGGATTGGTAAAGGGCAGAGAGCTCCAGTCCGACTCAGACGCCAGCAAGGTGGAGGTGGAGTACTGGTTTGGGCTGGTATCATCAAAGATGAGCTTGTGGGGCCTTTTCGGGTTGAGGATGGAGTCAAGCTCAACTCCCAGTCCTACTGCCAGTTTCTGGAAGACACCTTCTTCAAGCAGTGGTACAGGAAGAAGTCTGCATCCTTCAAGAAAAACATGATTTTCATGCAGGACAATGCTCCATCACACGCGTCCAAGTACTCCACAGCGTGGCTGGCAAGAAAGGGTATAAAAGAAGAAAATCTAATGACATGGCCTCCTTGTTCACCTGATCTGAACCCCATTGAGAACCTGTGGTCCATCATCAAATGTGAGATTTACAAGGAGGGAAAACAGTACATCTCTCTGAACAGTGTCTGGGAGGCTGTGGTTGCTGCTGCACGCAATGTTGATGGTGAACAGATCAAAACACTGACAGAATCCATGGATGGCAGGCTTTTGAGTGTCCTTGCAAAGAAAGGTGGCTATATTGGTCACTGATTTGTTTTTGTTTTGTTTTTGAATGTCAGAAATGTATATTTGTGAATGTTGAGATGTTATATTGGTTTCACTGGTAAAAATAAATAATTGAAATGGGTATATATTTGTTTTTTGTTAAGTTGCCTAATAATTATGCACAGTAATAGTCACCTGCACACACAGATATCCCCCTAAAATAGCTAAAACTAAAAACAAAATAAAAACTACTTCCAAAAATATTCAGCTTTGATATTAATGAGTTTTTTGGGTTCATTGAGAACATGGTTGTTGTTCAATAATAAAATTAATCCTCAAAAATACAACTTGCCTAATAATTCTGCACTCCCTGTATTTTAAAAAAATGTGATAATAAATGCCACCAAAAAGGCTTGTAACATTTCATGACATTTTCACAAGCTCAAAAAACACACGGAACACAGAAATATTTTATAAACAGATACATAACTTAGCAGCAAAAAGGAAATTATAGTTTACCCAAATTTTGCACTACACAACACGGTTTAGCAACTTCCACCATTGTTATTTGTTTGCAGTGACAACCAGCAGGATTTTTCAATACTGGGATATAATGCAGGCTTTAACTGAGGATGGTCACACACTTCATTAGCTATTGGTTGACTGTTCATTTGGCCAACAGTCTCCTTTTCGACTAACATTCTGTCTATCTCTTAAAAGTGACATATAGGCATGCCCTATAAATAGAGGCCAAATAATAATACTAGTCGGCAGTGTGAATAAAATAACTATTACATCTTGTAATAGACAGGCATATCCCTATAGAGAAATAACAGGAGCATGAACTTGTTTTCCACACATGTTTTCTCCACAATAATGTTATTGCCGTTAAATGTCAGAACAACCCTAAGGTTAAGTCTAACAGTGTATAGGTTAAAACCAGCGCTGACACTTCTTCATGCACTGAAAAAAAAACACATCATAAAAAGCATCCTCTCAGTGAATTTATGTGAAATCAATGCTTTTAAAATATTAATCTCATGCTCTGTAGATAAAACATTTATTCAGTAAAACCTCATGCTGATATTTTGCTTTATTATATTGGCCCTCTGGTCTCTTGCTTCAGTCTTCCATTTAATTGCAACTATGCTGGATTAAATTTGGTACCCATATATATTGTCAATAAAGATATCTCCAACCTTATCTTCACTCAAATTCATTTAAGGACTCCTATTTCTTATAAAAAGAAATTCAGTGCAAGATCACAACATGCTAGCAAAACCCTTAAGCCTCATTCACATGTCCGTGTCCATGCTCAAATCCGTGAGAAGGTTGTCAGTGATGCATCCGCAAAGTTGTCCGTGAAGAATCCATGTTGGGTCCGTGTGTCTGTTTTTTGCTGTCCGTGTGCCATCCGTGTTTCACTGACACGGAACATCTGAAAAATCATTTTCAAAGCATCTCTTCTTAATGATCCATGAAACACGGATGCAACACGGATGGCATCCGTGTTGCATCCGTGGTTTTCACGGACCCATAGATTATAATGGGCGTGAAGGATCCGTGAGCACGGACAAAAAAGAGCATGCATCCGTGCTAAAAAAAAACTGACCAACGGACCATACTAAATCACTGATGTGTGAATATACAAATTAAAATGAATGGGGATGAGTGCAGTCCGTGGAGAACACATACAGCCCACGTCCGTGGAACATGGACGTGTGAATGAGAATTTAGACTGCAAAACATATCACAACAACTGAGAGGCTACATGTAGACAAATATAGCCTAGACATCTCATGACAGAATATTGCAAAATCATGCACACTTTTGTCAAGCCAAGAGGAAAGTTAAAGGTGTTTGTCAGTTTTCTATAAATATGCCTCAGTACCCAGTAATCTATTTTTCATATGACATACATACGTTAGTGTGTCACGCCATAACCCATCCTTAACGTGTAGTAGAAGGCCCACTGGTTCCTATTAGTTGACTTTTTAAGCAGGTACTGTACAATCCTCCGATGCTTCGTGTGTAGGGAGGGGTCCTATTCTCAACATATGCTAAGCAATCAACATATTCAGCTTATTCACAAAATAGTATCTGTCCTGGGACATCACAAAAAGCTGAGATATGGGAAAATCATGCCATTGCCAACATCTTGTGCCCTATGAATGCAGAGGGATATTATTTTATTCACATCTAACTGACCTTCTGTTGCACTTCCAGGGAAAGTTGTGGTGTGCTATACTGATGCCATTCCAAAATATATTCCGGGGTATTGAGAAATTTTTATAAAACTTGGCCAAACCCTTTAAAGAAGGACACATCTTTGATTGGAGACTTAATAATAGTACATTTACAAATTTGAAGTGTTTTTTTAATTTTTTTTATTTAGTATCTAGACAGCAGATGTAATACATTTTACAGATATTTGAGAAAGTTCTTTCTCAAATGAAATCAAAGGCTGTTATTTGCATCTATAATGATTCTCCGAAGACGGAAACAAATTAATATTTTTGTAGTGATATTTTTAAAAAAAAATTAATGGGGCCTCCCTGAAGGTCAGGCCTAGAAATGATTTTTATTTTTTTTATTTTTTTATTCTTCCAAATATAAAAAATACATAAATACAGCATTTCCAATGTCGATATACACCAAAATAACAAAAGGGAAGTTAACACTGAGCATCAAGAATATCAAGAGGAAACAACATTGGACCATTAGAAACTACACCGCCCATCCCTCCCAACCAACCCCACGGCTGACATCACTGGGACCTCTTCAGCTAGGATTCCCAAAAAGAGGGAAAAAAAGCTTACTTACCACCAAGCCCAGATCATCTCCCATTTACTGAGTTGTCTTCTCCCCTTACATTTTAACAGTTCAAAAATCTTTATTCTAGACATATAATTTTTCCATCCAGATAAACAAGCAGATTTTTCTGAACCCCATCTTTTAACGATCAAAAATTTAGCGACCATAAGCCCTTTTAACCAGAGCTGTTGAACAGATTTTGGAATTTTTTCCTCTAACGACAATAAACCACATATAATAAGTTCAAAGGTGGGGTCGGATTTTTATTTAGATCTCATCCCAATCTTTCAAAAATGCATTGCCACAAAAGCTAAATGACTGGACAGCTCCAGAGAAGATGAATAAACCCAGCATGATAGCTTTTACACTTAGAGCAGCTAGAATCCCTACCCTTGTCATGGTAGACTTTGGACAGTAATACTGGAGGGTAATATAGTTGATGCACTATTTTATATTGCATTAACTTATGTTTACTAGATACAGAAACCTTTTGAATATTTTGTTAAATCTCTCCCCAGTTAAGTGCGGTGCTCCTCAATTCCTCTTCCCATTTTTAAACACTTTTGTGATTTTGCCTAGCTCTTTTTGTAATCTAGTATAAATTTGTGAAATTGTAATCCTCGTGCCGGAAGAAGAAAAACAAAAATCCAGAAACGTTTGTTCCTGAATGTTAAGAATTTTTTTATTAGTTGTTAAATAAAATTTGTGTTTTAGTTGTGCATATCTGAAACATGACATAGCAGTGATGTCCGTACCAGGAATAATTTCCGATAAGGTCTTAAACTTACCTAACTTAAATAAATGTATAACTCTAGTGACACTTCTTTGAATCCAATATTTATTGTCAATTAACATATAAAATTATCCTAAATTTCTATTATCCCAAATGGGGGTGACATATAACGCGTGAGAAGCCTGCAAGATCACTCTTATCTTCCATACCTTCTGTAGCATCTTACTGATGGTACAAGTAAGTCCCCCAGTGGCTAATTGCCCGGTTTCGAGAATGCAAAAAATATTCTTCAAAGGGCCATTATAGACGCAAAGAAGGTACTGTCCAAGATAATTCTCCCTATTATTCATACACCATTGTATTTGTGCACATAAGTAATATCCCTGAAAGAAGGGTAAAGCCAATCCCCTATCAACATATGCTAACCATAAACATTTTTGTTTAATACGTACTCTTTTTCTGCCCCATATCAGATCGTTAACTAGTCTTTCCAACATGTAAAACAAAGCATCTTCTATCCATATAGGGAAGACTGCCAGAACATAGAGTATCCATGGGAGTACAATCATTTTAACGAGTGCAATTCTATCTGCTTGTGAAAGGGGAAGCTTCTG
Source organism: Bufo bufo (assembly GCF_905171765.1). Lineage (NCBI taxonomy): Eukaryota > Metazoa > Chordata > Amphibia > Anura > Bufonidae > Bufo > Bufo bufo. The sequence goes on from NC_053389.1 coordinate 211,986,248, forward strand.
CCAAGATCTAATCTTCTCTTTAACTTTATTGATCATGGGGGTAACATTTAACTCATTATAGCTTTGTAGTTTCACGCCTATTTTAATCCCCAGGTAATTTAAATGATCCAGGGGGGACAAAACTCAAACTATGATATCTTTATTCAAATTCAAGTGCAATTCAAAGGAAGTAGCATAGATTTAGACCAATTAATTTGATAGCCTGACATTCCACAAAATTCATCTATAATCTGGGTAACACGAGGCACTGCTTTCCATCCGTCAATCAATAATATGTTTACGTTGTCAGCGTCAGAACTAATTTTGTCTGTTGCCCCTCCTCCCCCAAACCCTGCTATCCCCTCGTCGGACCTGACTTTGCAAGCTAAAGGCTCCATAAAGAGGGCAAATAGCAGGAGGGAGAGGGGGCTTTCTTGAGTCGGTTGTCTAACAATTTGGCCAAGATCTTGTAATCCGTATTCAAAAGCGAAATAGGTCTATAAGACCCAATATTGCTATCATCTTTCCCCTTTTTCAAAATTAATTTAACTGATGCCTCCCTGAAAGAAGGGGGTAGTCTCCCCTCTGATTGAGACTAATTTATTGCTTGTAACAAAAGGAGCAATAACACATCTTCATAATATCAATAAATATCGAAGAGTAAGGGCTCTTTCACACCTGCGTTCTTTTCTTCCGGCATAGAGTTCCGTCGTCGGGGCTCTATGCCGGAAGAATCCTGATCAGGATTATCCCAATGCATTCTGAATGGAGTGAAATCCGTTCAGGATGCATCAGGATGTCTTCAGTTCCGGAACGGAACGTTTTTTGGCCGGAGAAAATACCGCAGCATGCTGCGCTTTTTGCTCCGGCCAAAAATCCGGAACACTTGCCGCAAGGCCGGATCCGGAATTAATGCCCATTGAAAGGCATTGATCCGGATCCGGCCTTAAGCTAAGCGTCGTTTCGGCGCATTGCCGGAGCCGACATTTAGCTTTTTCTGAATGGTTACCATGGCTGCCGGGATGCTAAAGTCCTGGCAGCCATGGTAAAGTGTAGCGGGGAGCGGGGGAGCAGTATACTTACCGTCCGTGCGGCTCCCGGGGCGCTCCAGAGTGACGTCAGGGCGCCCCAAGCGCATGGATCACGTGATCGCATTGGACACGTCATCCATGCGCATGTAACGCTCTGACGTCACTCTGGAGCGCCCCGGGAGCCGCACGGACTGTAAGTATACCGCTCCCCCGCTCCCCACTACTACTATGGCAACCAGGACCTTAATAGCGTCCTGGCTGCCATAGTAACACTGAAAGCATTTTGAAGACGGTTCCGGAGTGTAATTCCGGCAAGTGGAGTGCACGCCGGATCCGGACAACGCAAGTGTGAAAGAGCCCTTAGCCATCCAAACCAGGGGTAGAATTACCTTTTGTATCTGACAATGCCTCCTGCATCTCCTTCAATTGAATAGGGGAGTAGTGTTGAGCACGAATATTGGAATTGGAAATTTTTTAGCGCAAATATCGCCACTTCGAGAATTCGTCAATATTTAGAATATAGTGCTATATATTCGTTATATCCAATATTCTGCATTTTTTTCCATCTGAACACATGATTCCTCTTCTTGCTTGTGGGCCAATGAGAAGGAAGCAATGTCAAGTTCACAACAATACTTAGTGCACCAATCAGTAATCTGTAGTCAGACCTGCTAAAATGTGAAGTTGCACGAAAAAATATTCTAATCACTGCCGATTAGCGCAATTGCGAATATATTGGAGCACTTGACTCTATCTGCATATAAAGCTATTCTAATGTTCTGCCATGCCAACCATTTTCTCCAGTCTCAGAAAACTTATACCAGCTTGAAAAATGTAGCCAAAGTGACCCACGCCTGTATTTCGCATTACTAATTCGCATGACGTTATTTTTACATTGCCGATTTATCGCATTCAATAAAATAATCTCGAAATTCGCGAATATCTGATGAATATTCTACAAAATATTAGTGAAATATCGCAAATTTGAATATAGCCCCTGCCGCTTATTACTATAGGCGAGTTGAGTATGTCCGATTCTTGTTCAGACAGCCTGGTGATATCGATCTGGCTCAAATAAGCCTCTATGTTCTTCTCTTTACCATTTAATTCTGAATGATATAGAACAGAAAAAGGATTTACGAATTTAAGCATAATCTTACCAGAATTATTCGTTAATTGCCTCGAACTAGTTCTCAGATTTCTAATTTTATTCTAGCCTCTTTGATTGGCAACTACCAGAGCAAGTAACTTCCCTGGCTTGCCCGCATCACAATATTGTCTCTTACCTTGAAAGAACATTTTATGTTGAGCCTTATCATTAAGAAAAATGTTATATTCATCATTAGCGTCTTTTAACTGCAACTGGGTCTGCTCATCAATCTTTAATGCAATGGCCGCCTCAAGCGTCTTAATCCTCTCCTCCAAAAACGTCTCTTTTTTTTTGAGAACTCAATTCTCTTCTTTTTAATTTTGCTATAATGAAGTCCCCTAATAAAAGCCTTGAGCGCTTCCCACACAAAATGAATATGTGTGGATCCGATGTTTTGACACCAAAATTGGGAGATTTCTTTACTAATCAACTACTGTTCACTTATTATATGTATCCAGTGAGGGTTGAGCCTAAGGCTAGGTCTACATGACGACATTTGTCGCACAACATTGTGTCGCACCAATGTCGTGCAACAATTTTAATAATGATAGTCTATGGCAGGGCTGGCCAACCTGCGGCTCTCCAGCTGTTGTAAAACTACATTTCCCACCATGCCCTGCTGTAGGCTGATAGCTGTAAGCAGTCTAGGCATGCTGGGAGTTGTAGTTTTGCAACAGCTGGAGAGCCTCAGGTTGGCCAGCCCTGGTCTATGGTGTCGCACTGTGACATGCGACATGCTGCGACTGCGATGCGAAAGTCACAAAAAATCTATTTGATATGGATTTTTCTGCAACTGTCGCATCGCAATCGCATCATGTCGCATGTCGCAGTGCGACACCATAGACTATCATAAAAATGTTGCAGTGTAGTTGTGTCCTATGTGTCGCGCAACTTATTGTCATACATGTCGTCGTGAGACCTAGCCTAAAAGGTCTAGAGCAGCTCTTAAGATCTCTTTCCTTAATCAAAAGTAAAATCGGAGAGTGATCTGAAATGCCATGGGCCTCATATTTCATTTTACTTATTTGATCAATCATATCGCTATTAGCGAGTGCAAGGTCAATCCTCGACATAGCTTTATATGTGTTACTATAACATAAGAAGACCTTTCTATCACCGTATAAAAATCACTGTATAAGCGCCATTTCCTGACATAAATTATATAATACTGAATATTTCCTGGAGTTTTCCATATAATTGGAAAGTTTATATACTCTATCTATATTGGGCTCCATAACACTGTTAAAATCCCCCAAGACCAATACCGAGCACTTATCTTTACTACAAATAAACGAGGCCAAACAAGAGAAAAAACTGGAGGATTTTATATAAAGGCTAATATAGAAGTTTGCACGTTCCAATGGCCGTATGTAAAGACAATCTGCCCTCTTTATCAATTAAGGGGTTGTTTCATGTCTACAAGCCCTCAGGGGAATCCTATTGCTCTATTGACCAGAATACATTTAAACATGCTATTTTAACAGATTACTTTGGTGGCATAATGATATAATAAAGATGAATGGCAAGAATAAAGATACTTTTGTGCTCTAAACAGAACTTGCCTCGTTTTGGTTTCTCACCTACACATTGCTTCTCCTGACCTTGCACTGGATAAAAACTGCAACACAATTTCTCCTACTAATATGGTTGCGATAGCAGACATTTTGGTATATCATATCAATGTGCCTGTTACTATACAGGGCTGCTCACTGTGATGTCACAGTACTATAGGGATAATGGAGTACAAAGTGCTGCAGTCAGAGGAGCCAAAGAATAAAAATTCATAGGCACCGGCTAATGTAAGTGCCTATCCTAAATACTCCATGGTCTAGGATCGCAAGCCGGCAACACCATGCACTCTCATGTGATTGGCGTGATGATATCCCAGAGCCCTGGCACAAAATGCGATTGGCCCAGGGCTCCTGAATCACAGTAGGATGGAATGCCAACCTTGTTTTATTGGCAAGAAATCACTGCTGCTGAGCCAAAGCAGTGACGGTCGGTAGACCATGACAGTGCCATCATTTAACTTGTAAGAATACCAACACTATATTAACATTCTAAGGCCTCTTTCACACTTGCGTTGTCCGGATCTGGCGTGCACTCCACTTGCCGGAATTACACTCCGGATCCGGAAAAACGCAAGTGTACTGAAAGCATTTGAAGACGGAACCATCTTCAAAATGCTTTCAGTGTTACTATGGCAGCCAGGACGCTATTAAGGTCCTGGTTGCCATAGTAGGAGCGGGGAGCGGGGGAGCGGTATACTTACAGTCCGTGCGGCTCCCTGGGCGCTCCAGAATGACGTCAGAGCGCCCCATGCGCATGGATGACGTGTCCAATGCGATCACGTGATCCATGCGCTTGGGGCGCCCTGACGTCACTCTGGAGCGCCCTGGGAGCCGCAAGGACGGTAAGTATACTGCTCCCCCACTCCCTGCTACACTTTACCATGGCTGCCAGGACTTTAGCGTCCCGGCAGCCATGGTAACCATTCAGAAAAAGCTAAATGTCGGCTCCGGCAATGCGCCGAAACGACGTTTAGCTTAAGGCCGGATCCGGATCAATGCCTTTCAATGGGCATTAATTCCGGATCCGGCCTTGCGGCAAGTGTTCCGGATTTTTGGCCGGAGCAAAAAGCGCAGCATGCTGCGGTATTTTCTCCGGCCAAAAAACGTTCCGTTCCGGAACTGAAGACATCCTGATGCATTCTGAACGGATTTCACTCCATTCAGAATGCATTGGGATAATCCTGATCAGGATTCTTCCGGCATAGAGCCCCGACGACGGAACTCTATGCCGGAAGAAAAGAACGCAGGTGTGAAAGAGCCCTAGCTACTTTCACACCTGCGTTAGGTGCGGATCCGTCTGGTATCTGCACAGACGGATCCGCACCTATAATGCAAACGCTTAGATCCGTTCAGAACGGATCCGTTTGCATTACCATGAACAAAAAAAAATATATATATATATATTTTTTTTTTTTTTGTTCATGATAATGCAAACGGATTCGTTTTGACTTTACATTGAAAGTCAATGGGGGACGGATCCGTTTGAAAATTGAGCCATATTGTGTCATCTTCAAACGGATCCGTCCCCATTGACTAAGGCCTCTTTCACACTTGCGTTGTTGGGATCCGGCATGCACTTCCGTTGCCGGAGGTGCCCGCCGGATCCGGAAAAACGCAAGTGTACTGAAAGCATTTGAAGACGGAACCGTCTTCCAAATGCTTTCAGTGTTACTATGGCACCCAGGATGCTATTAAAGTCCTGGTTGCCATAGTAGGAGCGGGGAGCGGGGGAGCGGTATACTTACAGTCCGTGCGGCTCCCGGGGCGCTCCAGAATGACGTCAGAGCGGCCCATGCGCATGGATGACGTGTCCAATGCGATCACGTGATCCATGCGCTTGGGGCGCCCTGACGTTACTCTGGAGCGCCCGGGGAGCCGCACGGACGGTAAGTATACTGCTCCCCCGCTCCCCACTGCACTTTACCATGGCTGCCAGGACTTTAGCGTCCCGGCAGCCATGGTAACCATTCAGAAAAAGCTAAATGTCGGCTCCGGCAATGCGCCAAAACGACGTTTAGCTTAAGGCCGGATCCGGATCAATGCCTTCCAATGGGCATTAATTTCGGATCCGGCCTTGCGGCAAGTGTTCCGGATTTTTGGCCGGAGCAAAAAGCGCAGCATGCTGCGGTATTTTCTCCGGCCAAAAAACGTTCCGTTCCGGAACTGAAGACATCCTGATGCATCCTGAACGGATTTCTCTCCATTCAGAATGCATTAGGATAATCCTGATCAGGATTCTTCCGGCATAGAACCCCGACGACGGAACTCTATGCCGGAAGACAATAACGCAGGTGTGAAAGAGCCCTTACATTGTAAGTCTGGACGGATCCGTTTGCCTCCGCACAGCCAGGCGGACACCCGAACGCTGCAAGCTGCGTTCAGGTGTCCGCCTGCTGAGCGGAGCGGAGGACAAACGGTGCCAGACTGATGCATTCTGAGCGGATCTGCATCCACTCAGAATGCATTAGGGCTGGACGGATCCGTTCGGGGCCGCTTGTGAGAGCCTTCAAACGGAACTCACAAGCGGAGCCCCGAACGCTAGTGTGAAAGTAGATACAGAACTAAGGGTTTTATGAATTGGACTAAAATCACTTCATCCCTGTTATTAACAGGAGTATTAGTGGTTGGATCTAGAGACAAGCAAATGTATTCCGAATTTCAGCCAAAATTAATTTTGTTTAATTTTGAATGAATTAGAGAGACAATAAAGCCTTCTTTTCCAAAAGGAAAAGAAAACTGAGCATCTCCTCCCACAAGATGTAATATAGCTATTCAAAGTCAATGCTTAATCTTCAGGTCTTAAAGCATAGCTTGGATAATAGCTAAAGCAGCATGTCATCAGCAAATAGCTCAAATAGCTCAAATCAGAGCAGAAAGAATTAGCTTAGCTAGCTGAAAGGGCTTTTTTCAGTGTCTGGGGGGGGGGGGTCTTTTTCTTTATGCAGAACTCCTACTATGCGTGAGAATTGTTGACTAGGCAATGATTCTCTGGGTTTCTGGGAAAAACATATGCAAACTAGCATATCTTACATCTGCTGGCATTAGAGAGGTTTAGCATTCTTTTCCTTTTGGAAGGAATGCTAATTTGCATATCTTAGCATTTCTGGGAAATATATTAAAATTAGCTATCCTTCCAAAAAGAAAAGAAAACCATACTTCTCTGATGTCAGCAGATGTAACATATGCTAATCTGCCTACATTTTTCCTAGAATTCCAGAGGAGCATTGCCCGGCAGTGTTGATCACGAATATTCGAATTGCGAATTTTAATCGCGAATATCGGCACTTCGAGAATTCGCGAATATTTAGAATATTAGATTTTTTTTTAAAATACGAATTTTATGCGAATTTTCGCAATCAAGAAAATAATGCTTAGAGATCATGAATTCACAAATTCTCGGATATATGGCGAATATTCGCCCAAATATTCGTGAAATATTGCGAATTCGAATATTGCCCCTGCCGCTCATCACTATTGCCCGGCCAACAATTCTCCTCATGCATAAGGAGAAAGAGTACCTCTCAGACCCTGACAAAAGACTCTTAGGTACATAGCTAACCTAATTCTTTCTGCTACACCCTGATAAAGGGTAATTACCTGGAAAGATGAGATGGTATCTTAGCTATTATACAAGGATTTGTGAGAAATCCTGCAGTACTGACTCTTTTCACCCTGCTTAAAAAAGACTCATTGTAGCCGAAACATTGCATTGAAGACATGGATTGCTGCAGTATATCTCCCAAATCCTTGATTTTCAGGGGCCTGCTGGGCTAAGGCCTAACACTACTGGCACTGCCACTTCATGCACTGTCCAATTTGAACCTAACGGTAGTGCTGCTTAATTTTTGATATTACCTATTATCCAAGTTATGATTTAGGACTAGGATTGAGCGAACCCGAACTTTAGGTTTTTTGACCCTGGACCCAAACCCGAACATTTCCATAAAAGTTAGGGTTCGGTGTTCAGCGCTTTCTTTGGCGCTTTTTGAAAGGATGCACAATGGCGTCCTACTAATGGCATGGCTGTGATTGGCCAGAGCAGCATGTGACCCAGGCTCTATATAAGCTTGAGTCACATAGCGCTGCACGTCACTCTGCTGTTACAAGTTTAGGGAGAGGATGCTGCTGGACTTGTGATTTCAGGGAGAGAATAGGAGAGAATCTAACTCAGCGATCTACCTAGAAATAGTTGTGTGCGTGCAGGACACAATCGTTTTACCCTGCCCTGAGGCCATTGACCAAAAAAAAAAAAAATTTTTATAATTCTGTTAGTTAGGTGGGTGGCGGCGGCGGCCATTTTATGCAAGCTCAGTGTACCAGCACTGCATCTGAGCTTTTGGGATATTGCAAATCACCATTTTTTTGGGCAAACTACAACATCTGGATTAGTCAGTGTGCAATTTAAGGTAGAAATATACCCGTCATTTTCTGTGGTTTGAAAAACACACTTTTTTTTTTTTTAACTGTATTTTCCAGATCTGCAAGTGTTAAATTCAAGTTTAATATATACAGCTTTCATATTCTGTTACCAAAAAAAGACTTTTTTTGGCAATCTACAACATCTGTATTAGTCAGTGTGCAATTTAAACTAGAAATACACCCATCATTTTCTGTGGTTTGAAAAACACACTTTTTTTTTTCAAAAAACTGTATTTTCCAGATCTGCAAGTGTTAAATTCAAGTTTAATATATACAGCTTGCATATTCTGTTACCAAAAAAATACTTTTTTTGGCAATCTACAACATCTGTATTAGTCAGTGTGCAATTTAAGGTAGAAATACACCCATCATTTACTGGGGTTTTAAAAACACACTTTTTTTTTTACAAAAAACACTATTTTCAGGCCTTGCAGCATCAGCATGTGTGAAATTACTGGCTTATACACTGCTGTCAAATTCAGTTGTTAAACAAACACTCATTTGGGCACAAAAAATGTAGTTGGCAGCCTTTGATGCAGATGTCATTGTCAGATACACCCTTAATACATTTGGGTTACATTCTGAGATTTTAAATACCGCCATTTGGGGCACCAATATTTAATTCAGGCCTACACTGGTTCAGGCCGTGTGAGATACCCCCTCTGCATACAGGGGTTTTAATCAGGCATATGAAATACAGCCATTTGAAATACAGCCATTTTGTGCAAAGATATATTTACTTCAGGCCTACAGTGGTTCAGACCATGTGAGATACTCCCTCTACATACAGGGGTTTGATTCAGGGATTTGAAATACAGCCATTTTGTGCAAAGAAATATTTACTTCAGGCCTACAGTGGTTCAGGCCCTGTGAGATGCAGGGGTTTGAATCAGGCATTTGAAAAACAGTCATTTGAAATACAGCCATTTTGTGCAAAGAAATATTGAATTCAGGCCTATACTGGTTCAGACCGTGTGAGATGCTCCCTCTACATACATGGGTTTGATTCAGGGATTTGAAATACAGCCATTTTAAATACAGCCATCTTGTTTAGAGAAATGTTTACTTCAGGCCTACACTCATTCAGGCCATGTGAGATACTCCCTCTACATACAGGGGTTTGATTCAGGGATTTAAAATACAGCCATTTGAAATACAACCATTTTGTGCAAAGATATATTTACTTCAGGCCTACAGTGGTTCAGACCGTGTGAGATACCCCCTCTACATACAGGGGTTTGAATCAGGCATTTGAAAAACAGCCATTTTGTGTAAAGATATATTTACTTCAGGCCTACACTGTTTCAGACCCTGTGAGATACCCCCTCTACATATAGGGGTTTGAATCAGGCATTTGAAATACAGCCACTTGAAATACAGCCATTTTGGGCAAAGAAATATTGAATTCAGGCCTACACTGGTTCAGGCCCTGTGAGATACCCCTTCTACATACAGGGGTTTGATTCAGGCATTTGAAATACAGCCATTTGAAATATAGTCATTTTGGGCAAAGATATATTTACTTCAGGCCTACAGTGGTTCAGACCATGTGAGATACCCCCTCTACATACAGGGGTTTGATTCAGGCATTTGAAATACAGCCATTTGAAATACAACCATTTTGTGCAAAGATATATTTACTTCAGGCCTACAGTGGTTCAGACCGTGTGAGATACCCCCTCTACATACAGGGGTTTGAATCAGGCATTTGAAATACAGCCATTTACAATATAGCCATTTTGTGCAAAGTTATATTTACTTCAGGCCTACAGTGGTTCAGACCGTGTGAGATACCCCCTCTACATACAGAGGTTTGAATTAGGCATTTGAAAAACAGCCATTTGAAATACAGCCATTTTGTGCAAAGATATATATATATTTTTTTTTATTTATCTTTATTTTAATTTTAGAAAACACATAAAATTAGTACATAGACCAGTGTCAATCACATTAGTGTATAATATATAACAATATATAACATAGCCATCACATCCATGTATATAATATAATAGAAATCATAAACATCGTTATATCCCCCCCCCCCCCATTGGCTGTCGTTCCCCTCAATTCATTCAAAGAAGGAAAAAGAAAAAAACATTAATAATTTATTTCTACGTGGTTCTGCGTGCAACTCTCCGATTCCTTTCCATATCCTCATATATTTTAATTTGTTGAAGGTATAAACCCCACTCCCTTGACGAGGGCTGGGAGGCAGAGCCCCAGTGCCTGACCAATATAGCTTTCGCGACCATCAATCCTCTCATCCAGATCCGTCTAACCTGGGGGGGGACTTCAGTTTCCGAACCATAGTCTCCAAAGATCACTATCAAGATCCCCGGGTTATAGTTCATTAAGGATTCCTTTTGAAGGGCAGAGAAAACCTTATCCCAGTATTGTCTTACTTTACTACAGCTCCAAAGCATATGGACATAACTCGCATTCACATATCCACATTTAGGACAACAACAATCCCGGTCCCTATTCTGAGGGAATTTTCCTTGGGTTTTGGGCGTATAATACATTCTATGAAGGATCTTAAATTGAATTAGTCTATGAGCACTGGAAACTGTCGCCTTTCTCACATTCCTATAGATAGTGGGCCACTGTAAAGGAGGGCAATTCAACTCTTGCTCCCATATACTTGGGCTTTTAAAAGGTGTTACAGTAGCCAGTGCCATTCGGAGTTTAGCGTATAATCTAGATAATTTCACCTTCTGGTCCTTCTGAGCGTCACAATAATCAAAAAATATATTCTTTTGTGGAAAAATACGGCCCCTATTCCTAGAAGCTTCAAATAAATGTTTCAAACGTGCATATATAAATACCTCTAATGGTGAACTATCATGAAAACCAAATTCCAAAAGTGATTTAAAATGTCCTAAATGGAATAGGTGAGACACCCTATTGATACCATTACGTGTCCAATAACCAAATTCTGTAATTTTGGAAAATTCCTCCAACGCCCTGTTCCCCCACAATGGGGTGAAAACGAACAGGCCAGGGGCTTTAAGGAACTCCTTCAGCCTATTCCACACCCTCTGTATTGATAAAGGGATCAACAAGGGTTTCCTCATTCCCATAGATCCTGTTTCCAAACATGAAAAAATATTCCCTATTGGTGTATCCATGACTTTATTCAAATACCGTGAAAGTAAACTCTCTTTCCAGTTACAACATCTCTGAATCTGTGCACAAAAATAATATCCTTGAAAAAAGGGTAGTGACAACCCACCATCTGCCTCCGACAACCATAAATATCTCTGCTTTATACGCACCCTCTTCCTGCCCCAAATTAGATCATTAATCAAAGTCTCCAATCTATGAAAGAAGATATCATCAATCCAAACAGGGGAAGCACAGACCGGAAACAGGACCATAGGCAAAATAATCATCTTGATCAGCGCAATTCGATCTGTCTGTGCCAGTATCAATTTCCGCCAAGCACCGACTTTGATCCTGACTTTATCCAAAACTGGGACCAGATTAAGCTCATAGAACCTACTTATAGGAACCCCGATCTTAACCCCCAAGTAATCTAAGGTATCGTTAGGAGCCAAAACACAAACTCGGCTCCCCACATCTACAGCTTTCCGGTTCAGCGGGAGGAGCGATGACTTTGACCAATTGATCAAGTAGCCTGATAATTTACCATAATATTCTATAACCTCTATAACATAGGGAAAGATTTTCCAACCCTGGTCCAGAAACAGAATCACATCGTCTGCATATAGGCTAATTTTATCGCTCACTCCCGCCACCCCGAAACCCTCTATACTATTCTCCAACCGGATCCGACAAGCCAACGGTTCTATAAAGAGCGCGAAGAGGAGGGGAGACAGGGGACAACCCTGTCTCATCCCTCTCCGCATCATAACAGGAGAAGTACCAATACCATTGATATTAATATATGCAACCGGGTGTTCATATAACATTTGAGTCCTTTCCAAAAAAGATTTCCCAAGGCCAAAATGAGACATCGTTGCCCACAAAAAAGGCCACTCCATCCTGTCAAACGCCTTTGCGGCGTCTAATGACAGGATGGAGTGGTCCACACTACCCCCAACAGACAAGTTCAGATAGACCCTATATATACTCAGCTGTAACTGGCGGCCCGGGATAAAGCCCGTCTGGTCAGGGTGTACCAGACCGGCTATAACCCTCTTCAGGCGACCAGCCAGAATTTTTGCAAAGATCTTATAGTCCGTATTTAGGAGCGATATAGGTCTATATGACCCCACTTCGCATGGGTCCTTATCCTTCTTCAAGACCAAGACAATCACTGCCTCTCTAAATGATGGTGGTAAAGAGCCAAGTGCGCAGGATTCATTAAAGACCCGAAGAAGGATCGGGAGGAGGGACTTGGCATGGTACCTATAGATTTCAAACGGCAAACTATCTGGGCCTGGTGCTCAACTATACTTTAAGGACGGGAGAATCGCTTGGAGTTCCTCCAAAAGAATAGGGGAGTCCAGCATTTCTCTATCTTGGATAGTTACCTGGGGAAGCGCCAATTGTTGAAGGTATTGATCCATGTCAGCACGATCAACCATAGACTCAGCTTTATAAAGGGAAGAATAGTATTTCACAAATTCCTCTCTAATCTCCTCTGCAGATCTCACTCCAATTCCCTGTGAATTCCTGATTTCTTTTATACTAGTATCCTCTCTTTGGTTAGCCACCAAACGAGCCAAAAATCTACCCGTTTTACCCGACTCACAAAAATGATTCTGGCCTTGAAATAACAATTTGTGTTGTGCTTTTTTATATAACAGTGTCTTAAGCTGAGAATTAGCCTCCCCTAATTGGGTGACAAGTTGCTCCGTATGACAATCAATCAATGCGGCACGCAAGCTCCTTATTGAGTCTGTCAGTTGTTTTTCCCTTCGTCGTGATTCCTTTCTGAATCTATGGATTTAATTAAAGTACAGACCCCTAATATGGGCCTTCAACGCATCCCACACATAATGAATGTGTGTAGACCCTACGTTGAAGCCCCAAAATTCCTGAATATCCTGGTCTACTCGGGATTGCTCCCCTATCACCTCAAACCAATGCGAGTTCAATTTAAAAGTTCTTCTTGGAGATGGAACCTCCACAAACACAATCAAAACTGGGGAGTGATCCGAAATTCCATGAGGTTCATACTTCATCCTCAGGACGCGACCGCACAGATCCCGACTTGCAAAAGCCAAATCAATCCGGGACATAGACCCGTATGACTGGCTGAAACATGAAAAGATTTTTTTATTGCCATAGAGGTGGCGCCAGATATCAACCAGCGCCAGCTCCTGGCACACCGCAGTCAAAGGGGACCCACTGCGTCCGCGCCCAGAAAGTGAAGAGAACCGATCCAACTCAGGGTCTAGAACCGCATTAAAGTCCCCTGCCACCAACAAGGCACAATGATTTTTAGTAGATATATATTGCGCTAAATGTGAAAAAACTATTGATTTAAATGGAGGGGGAATATAAATAAAAGCCAGTATCACCTCCTGCCCTTTCCAAAATCCGTGGAGAAATACATATCGCCCTTCTTTATCGATGGAACTGTCTAACGGTTGGAACTCTATCCCTCGATGAATGTATACATGCAAAGATATATTTACTTCAGGCCTACACTGGTTTAGACCCTGTGAGATACCCCCTCTACATACAGGGGTTTGAATCAGGCATTAGAAATACAGCCATTTTGGGCAAAGAAATATTGAATTCAGGCCTACACTGGTTCAGGCCCTGTGAGATACCCCCTTCTACATACAGGGGTTTGATTCAGGCATTTGAAATACAGCCATTTGAAATATAGCCATTTTGGGCAAAGATATATTTACTTCAGGCCTACAGTGGTTCAGACCGTGTGAGATATCCCCTCTACATACAGGGGTTTGAATCAGGCATTTGAAATACAGCCATTTTGTGCAAAGATATATTTACTTCAGGCCTACAGTGGTTCAAACCGTGTGAGATACCCCCTCTACATACAGGGGTTTGAATCAGGCATTTGAAATACAGCCATTTTGTGCAAAGATATATTTACTTCAGGCTTGAAGTGGTTCAGGCCCTGTGAGATACCCTCTCTACATACAGGGGTTTGAATGAGGCATTCGAAATACAGATATTTGAAATACAGCCATTTTGGGCAAAGATATATTTACTTCAGGCCTACAGTGGTTCAGACTGTGTGAGATACCCCCTCTACATACAGGGGTTTGAATCAGGCATTGGAAATACAGCCATTTGAAATACAGCCATTTTGTACAAAGATATATTTACTTCAGGCCTACACTGGTTAAGGCCCTGTGAGATATTCCCTTTACATACTGTCATTCTATTCCATTAATTAAACACCCATTTAGGGCAAAATCCTAAATTCGAAAAATATGAGGAGAACGTCAAATAAGGGATGTGGCCCAGGTCGTGGTGCTGCTGGTGGAGCTCCTGTTGCAGGGAGAGGACGTGGTCGATCTGTGCCAGCTACACGCACAAGTGAAAACCCTTCCTCAGGTGCGAGTAGGCGACAATACTTGCAGCGGAATTTGGTCGGGCCTAATGCTGCTCTACGAATGGTGAGGCCTGAACAACTACAGGCAATAGTAGATTGGGTTGCTGACAGTGGATTCAGTTATTTCACATTGTCTCCCACCCAGTCTCCTGCTGAAAGACCACAGTTGGCACCTGCAGCTGATGTCCATCAGTCTTTCACCTCATCCCCTTGCAAATCAGCCAAGCAGTCTGAGCCCCAAGTCATGCAGCAGTCTCTTCTGCTTTTTGATTACTCTGTTAGCAGGGTTTCCCAGGGCCATCCACCCAGTCCTGCCCCAGAAGTGGAAGAGATTGAGTGCACCGATGCCCAACCACTGATCTTTCAAGATGAGTACATGGGAGGACCATCGCAGCACGTCTCGGATGATGACGAAACACAGGTGCCAACTGCTGGGGCTTTCGAAAGTGTGCAGACCGACAAGGAAGTAAGGGGTGAAGACTGGGTGGAAGATGATGTGGAGGACGATGAGGTCCTTTACCCTTACATGGAATCAAGGTCATGCGAGTGAACGATGTAGTTCGGAGGAAGAGGCGGTGGTCGCACAGAGCCACCAGCACAGCAGAAGAGGGAGCAGGATGCAAAAGCGGAGCAGCTGTCCTCTAGGCAGTGCGCCTCCTACTGCCCACCGCAGGCCATGCGCAGCCGCCACTACTTTTCAAGGCGAGCCATCCCTTCCCTGCACAACCAAGTAGGGGACAAAATCAGGTGTGCACTGCGCAACGCCATCTGTGGCAAGGTGCACCTGACTACGGATACGTGGACCAGTAAGCACGGTCAGGGCCGTTATATCTCCATAACAGCACACTGGGTTAATGCAGTGGCGGCTGGGCCTGAGGCGGATAGCAGTTTGGCGCATGTCCTTCCACCACCGAGAATAGCAGGGCACTTCAATTTGCCTCCTGTTGCTTCCTCCTCCTACTCTGCTCCTCATCCTCTACCAGCTCCTCATCCGGTCAGCATAACACCTTCACCACCAACTTCAGCACAGCCAGGGGTAAACGACAGCAGGCAGTTTTAAAACATCTGTTTGGGGGACAAACCCCACACCGCGCAGGAGCTGTGGACGGGCCTTGAACAACAGACCGATGAGTGGTTTGTGCCAGTCAGCCTCAAGCCCGGCCTGGTGGTGTGCGATAATGGGAGAAATCTCGTAGCAGCTCTGGGACTAGCCGGTTTGACGCACATCCCTTGCCTGGCGCATGTGCTGAATTTGGTGGTGCAGAGATTCCTTAAAACTTACCTCGATATGTCAGAGCTGCTGCATAAAGTGCGGGCCGTCTGTGCGCGCTTTCGGCGTTCTCACCCTGCTGCTGCTCGCCTATCAGCGCTGCAGCGTAACTTCGGCTTTCCCGCTCACCGCCTCATATGCGACGTGCCCTCCAGGTGGAACTCCACCTTGCACATGCTGGCCAGACTGTGCGAGCAGCAGCAGGCGATAGTGGAGTTTCAGCTGCAGCACGCACGGGTGAGTCGCTCCGCGGAACAGCACCACTTCACCACCAATGACTGAGCCTCCATGCGAGACCTGTGTTCCTTGTTGCGCTGTTTCGAGTACTACACCAACATGGCCAGTGCCGATAACGCTGTTCTCAGCATTACTATCCCACTTCTATGCCTCCTTGAAAAAACTCTCCTGGCGATGATGAAAGAGGATGTAGCACAGGAGGAGGAGGAGGAAGAGGGATCATTTTGTAGGGTTTCTGGCCAGTCATTCCCAAGTGGCTCCGAGGGTGGGTTCCTGCACCCACAAACCCAAGGTACACAATTGTCCAGCCAGGGCACAGTTCAGGAGGATGACGAGGTGGAGGATGAGGAGGAGGAGATGGAGGAGGAGGAACCATGTTTACAGCAGGGTGGCACCCAGACCAGCTCATGGCCATCACTGATGCGTGGATGGGGGAGACAAAGGACACAGACGATACACCTCCCACAGAGGACAGGATTTCGTTGCCTCTGGGCAACCTGGCACACATGAGCGATTACATGCTGCAATGTCTCTGCAGCGACCTCTGAGTTGCCCACATTCTAACTTGTGCTGATTACTGGGTGGCCACGCTGCTGGATCCCCGTTACAAGGACAACGTACCGTCCCTAATTCCGTCACTAGTGCGTGATCGTAAAATGCGCGAGTACAAGCAAACGCTGGTAGACGCGCTGCTGGTGGCATTCCTCCCTGACAGCGGGGGCACAGTGGAAGCACAAGGCAAAGGCAGAGGACGAGGAAGAGGTCGCCAACGCAGCTGGGGCACCGCCAGCACTTCAGATGGCAGGGTTAGCATCGCCGAAATGTGGAAAAGCTTTGTCAGCACGCCGCAAGAACCAGCGCCACCAGCTGATATGGAACGTCTTAGCAGGAGGCAGCATTTCACCAACATGGTGGAGCAGTATGTGTGCACATGCCTACACGTACTGAGTGACGGGTCTGCCCCTTCAACTTCTGGGTCTCCAAATTGGGGACATGGCCTGAGCTTGCCCTTTACGCCTTGGAGGTGCTGGCCTGCCCTGCAGCCAGTGTATTATCTGAACGTGTGTTTAGCACGGCAGGGGGCGTCATCACAGACAAGTGCAGCCGCCTGTCCACAGCCAATGTGGACAAGCTCACGTTCATTAAAATGAACCAGGCATGGATCCCACAGGACTTGTCCGTACCTTGTGCAGAATAGACATGTATAACGGCACTAAGCAGCCATTGTTATACTGCAGCGCAATTGCTCATGTTTGTACTCCGCTACGTCCACCGCCACCTCAAACTCCTACTCCATATGGAACTCCACCTCATAAATATATATTTTTTTTTTTTACGTGTTATATTTTATATCATTTCACTACTTTGTCATTTACATTTTCGGGTGAAATTCACCAATTTTTGGGTGTATAGTACCACTGCTATACCTAGTAGACCGGTAAAAATAAAAATTGGCAGTTACATTTTCTGGTGAAATAAACAAATTTTTGGGTGTATAGTACCACTGCTATACCTAGTAGACAGGTTTAACAAAAAAAAATTGTCATTTACTTTTTCGTGTGAAATTAACCAATTTTTGGGTGTATAGTACCATTGCCATACCTAGTAAACAGATTTAAAAAAAATTGTCAGTTACATATTCTGGTGAAATTCACCAATTTTTGGGTGTAACATACCCCTCCTCTACCTAGTTGACAGCTTAATAAATTTCAATAATTTTTCTGTTACATTCTTGGGTTGACATTATCCAATTTTAGACGTGAATAAACACCTGTTATGCATAGGTGACAGGGAATAAAATTTTATAAATTATTCAGCAATTAATGCGCGCCACATCCTTTCATTCAATGCTTAAACTTTGAAAAGTTGTCACACTTTTATGCTTTAATAATTTCTCCCATATTTCAACTCTAAATGTGGTCTCTCTTTCTCACGCTCCCTCTCTGGCCTGGAACCCTGATTCCCTACCACCCGTGATCACCATGGTAGGCGCATAAAAGAACATCGAAAGTTGATAGAGCAGATATAAAATTGGATCGTGAACATCACGGGGATGTGCGACATGGTGGGGCAGTAAGTGTGCACACGCCTACACGAACTGACTGACAGGTGTCAGCCCCTGCAACTTCTGGGTCTCCAAATTGGGAACATGGCCTGAGCTTGCCCTTTACGCCTTGGAGATGCTGGCCTGCCCTGCAGCCATTGTATTGTCTGAACGTGTGTTTAGCATGACTGGAGGGGGTTATCACAGGTTATATTTCCCAATGTTTTGGGGTGTACCCTAATTTTAAAAATAAAATTTGAAACCAAAACGCAGTGTAGGCTACCTCCAACTCCACTGCTGCTTCCACCTACACCGCCACATCCACTGCCTCCTCAACCTCCTACTCCATATGGACCCAGTCCTCCCAGATCAAGATTATTATTTTTTATTTTTATATATTTTATGTTATTTAAAGTAATTTCCCTATCCGCATTTGTTTGCAGAGCACTTGCCATGGTCTTAACCACATTTTGACGCCATTTGCAGCCCTTTCCATGACATTTTTACAGCCATTTTAGTGCTCAAAAGTTCGGGTCCCCATTGACTTCAATGGGATTCGGGTTCAGGGTCAAGTTCGGGTCAAGTTCGGGTCCCGAACTCGAACTTTTTTCCGAAGTTCGGCCGAACAAGTCAAACACGAACATCCAGGTGTCCGCTCAACTCTATTTAAGACCTGTTTAGAAGACTGATCACTGACTTTGAATAGCTATTTTACATCTGATGGGGGATATGCTCAGTTTTCTTTTCCTTTGGGAAGGAAAAATAGTTTGCATGTCTCTTTTCAAAAGTGCATTAGTTGGCCTATATTCTCTCTCTCTGTAGATCTGAATAGATTTTTTAAAAATTTTGCAAATCAGACATAAAATTCATTTCGAGAAATTCTCTCTTCTCTAGAGTAGTGTTTCCCAACCAGTGTGCCTCCAGGGGTTAATTGTGCGGATCATAGCCCCCTGTAAGAGATCATGTGCTGCCAGGCAGGAGGGGGCACACCCCCCTCCCTCCCCAGTTTTAAATTCATTGGTGGCCAGTGGGCACCCCCTCCCTCCCTATAAGCAATGCGCCGCAC
This sequence comes from Bufo bufo, assembly GCF_905171765.1. Taxonomy (NCBI): domain Eukaryota; kingdom Metazoa; phylum Chordata; class Amphibia; order Anura; family Bufonidae; genus Bufo; species Bufo bufo. Next base: position 212,005,514 of record NC_053389.1, read on the forward strand.
AGACCTTTCACTTACCAGTAGGAGGAGCGCCCGGCCGGTCACAGACATCGCAGCTCGCAGGTAAGTATAATGCTTCTAAAAATTGCTAAGTAACCATGGCAACCAGGACTGCAGTAGCGTCCTGGTTGCCATGGTTACCGATCGGAGCCCCAGCGATTAAACTGGGACTCCGATCTGTACTCTCCGCTGCCACCAATGATGGGGGAGATTTTAATTAGGAGGGGGAGGGAGGGGGGGCCCACTGGCCACCAATGAATCTACAGTACTACAGGGGAGGGAGGGGGGCCGGCCGCACTGGCCACCAATGTGTTAACTACAGGGGAGGGAGGGGGGCGGGCCGCACTGGCCACCAATGTGTTAGCTACAGGGGAGGGAGGGGGGGCGGACCGCACTGGCCACCAATGTGTTAACTACAGGGGAGGGAGGGGGTCGGGCCGCACTGGCCACCAATGTGTTAACTACAGGGGAGGGAGGGGGGGCCGGCCGCACTGGCCACCAATGAGTTAAATACAGGGGGGTGGGGGGTCTGCCCCCCGCTGCCTGGCAGCACCTGCCAGGCAGCAGGGGGCAGTCATGTACACAGTTCTTTTAGTATATTCTAACCTAAAGCGTCCCCATCACCATGGGAACGCCTCTGTGTTAGAATATACTGTCGGATCTGAGTTTCACAATCTAACTCAAATCCGATGGTATATTCTAACATAGAGGTGTTCCCATGGTGATGGGGACGCTTCAAGTTAAAATAAGAAAAAACTCTGATCCGATGGTATAAAAGGCACTCCTGACTTTACATTGAAAGTTAATGGGGGACGGATCCGTTTGCAATTGCACCATATTGTGTCAACGTCAAACGGATCCGTCCCCATTGACTTGCATTGTAATTCAGGATGGATCCGTTTGGCTACGCACGGCCAGGCGGACACCAAAACAAAATTTTTCTCATGTCCGTGGATCCTCCAAAAATCAAGGAAGACCCACGGACGAAAAAACGGTCACGGATCAAGGACCTACGGACCCCGTTTTTACGGACCTTAAAAAAAAATGGTTGTGTGCATGAGGCCTATGTCTGACTGCTACTAGAATACTTTTGCTGGAGCAGGGTGGCAAATTCACTTTGTCCAAACACCTCACCTTGAGTGCTATGAACTGCATTGGAAGCCTTCTCTCCACAACTCCTAAAGACACATGAATTTGAGGGGTTCACATTCTGAACTTTGTGTGCATCCGCGGCCATTTTCCCGTTTTCCGTTTTTGTTCGCGGACCCATTTACTTTCAATGGGTCCGTGGAAAAATCGGAAAATGCACCGTTTTGCAGCCGCATCCGTGATCCGTGTTTCCTGTCCGTCAAAAAAAAAAGACCTGTCCTATTTTTTTGACGGACAACAGTTCACGGACCCATTCAAGTCAATGGGTCAGTGAAAAAACACAGATGCACACAAGATTGGCTTCCGCGTCCATGATCCGTGGCCGTAGGTTACTTTCATACAGACGGATCCGAAGATCCGTCTGCATAAAAGCTTTTTCAGCTATGAACTGCATTGGAAGCCTTCTCTCCACAACTCATAAAGACACATGAATTTGAGGGGTTTACATTCTGAACTTTGTGTGCATCCGTGGCCGTTGTTCCGTTTTCCGTTTTTGTTCGCGGACCCATTGACTTTCAATGGGTCGGTGGAAAAATCAGAAAATGCACCGTTTTGCAGCCGCATCCGTGATCCGTGTTTCCTGTCCGTCAAAAAAATATGACCTGTCCTACATTCTGAACTTACATTACAGACAAGGGGGATAATTTTTATGAAATTAAATCTATAGAAATCTCATATTCTGGTCAGCTGTATAAATAAATACAGCTGACCCTGATGTACAGTGAAAGTTTATTTTAACTTTTTCTTTATTTTGCACATACTTTCAAATTCTACACCAGTCTATGGCATCTCTCTCTGTTTTCCACTTTTTTTATAGCTCAATAAGAACTTTTCTCAGACTTTTTAGAAAATACAAGGTGTTTTTCTCAATGTCCTTATGAGTAAACAACCCTCTTATACTGCAATAAATGTGTTCACTTGCGAGAAATACACAGTGGCATGATGAAACATAAAGCAGCATATAATTCAGACTGGCCAAACAAAGTACTTATGCAGCAGATACACTTTCAACTTCCACTCCTGGACCAGTGAGACAGCACAGCATCTGGCTAACATAGCCTGTTGTCTGTTTACAGATTATAATTAGAACTGTTCTGAAATCTACTTGAGTAAAGCTTAATGTGACTCTGAGATCTAGTAAATTATCTTTTTGCACACAGATAATAGATTAAAAAGTAATTTTGTATTTCTTTTTTTTACACTATACAGTTATATCTGGAAATTCATTCTTCACTAAATTGCCTTTCTTTGGTATATATTAAGCACAAGCATTGAGCATTCCGGTCATGGTTCCAATCCCACAAACTTTATATGCATTTGGAAAAAAATATAAAAGTAACAAATGTATATAGAAATTGACACCTAGGTGTTACCCTTTCCCTACAGTTTTGTGAGGGGGGTTAGAGAAATAAAAAAATCTAGTTTAATCCTAGTGCTGAGCGGCATAGGCAATATTCATTTTCGCAATATTTCACAAATTTTTCGCATAATATTCGCAATAGATTTGCAAATTCTAGAATTCATAATCTCCAGTCATTATTTTCATGATTGCGCAAATCGGAACTAATGATCTCCAGTCATTATTTTCGTGATTGCGCAAATCGGCACTAATGATGCACATATTTTTTGCACAATACATGCAACTTCACATTTTATCAGGTCTGAGTAGATATTACTGATTGGTGCACAAAGTAATGTTGTGACATCACAGCACTATGTCCGTAGCATGTATGTATGGACAGCAGAGAAACAGTAATTCCTATCACTCTACCTAACACCCTGCACTGGAACCTATCAGCTACACTATATCAGGATATAACCTACACTGACTATCTCCCCCTAACTATCTGTATTATATATATGAGCTAACTAACTATCTAATGTAATTGGATAAGGAGTAGGATTAAGATGAAAGCACAGAGCACAGCAATGTCACTGCTCTCTCTTTCTCAGATCTGCAAAAAACTACAGAAAATGGCTGCTGGGGAGGTTCTTATATAGTAAAGGGGTAGACAACTTTCCTATTGGTTGCTAGGGATGTTGCTAAACTCTGACAAAGACATTGCAGCCTTCTCATTGGCCCACAAGCAAGAAGGGAGGTTACTGATGGAAAAAAAAAATCTAGAATATTCGCAATTACGAATATATAGCACTATATTCTGCATCTTCGCGAAATCTTGAAGTGACGATATTCGCGATAAAAATTCACAATTAGAATATTCGCGATTAACACTATTTAATCCTATCACCTACAATATGGTTAAGTTGAGGTATCTGTACGCACTCTGCCCCTGTTTAATCAGAGCTGAACATGTCAGGCTGTGTGGGGACACACCCTATTGACAAAAAGAATTGTAGTGCACAGTAGTCCGTTTTTTCATTTATTTACAAGAGGAATAACCGAGGAACTTGCATGCCCAAGAAAGCTGACATATTTACTTTTCCTTATTCAGTCTCCCTGTTTATAGTGCAGGAATAAAATAGTTTTATGAGAGGCTTGAAGCAATAGCCATATCCGGGGCTATCTCCACAGGAACGTTACTACAATAAAGGAAAGAAAGGTGTCAAAGCTAATTTTTGCATGTTCTGCAAATGTTTTTTTAATATAGAGGTCTGCTCTTTCATAATTACCTTAATTATTTTTCTTCACTGGTCACCCATTGAATTGTACACATTATGTCCAGTTAATGTCTCCTGACCTGGTTTTATTACAGACTTTTATAGATGTTAGATCATTTAATCACTACAGGACCGCCGTACGCAGGATTGCGTCTTTGCGGCAGCCCTGTTATTCCGAGTGGACGCGCCGTATCGTCATCTCGCGAGACGCGAGATTTCCTGTGAACGCGCACACACAGGCGCGCGCGTTCACAGGAACTGCAGGTAATCAAGTGAATCTACAGCCTGCCAGCGGCGATCATTCGCTGGCAGGCTGTAGATCCAATTTTTTTTAACCCCTAAAGGTATATTATACGCTGTTTTGATAACAGCGTCTAATATACCTGCTACCTGGTCCTCTGGTGGTCCCTTTTGCTTGGATCGACCACCAGAGGACACAGGCAGCTCTGTAAAGTAGCACCAAACACCACTACACTACACTACACCCCCCCTGTCACTTATTAACCCCTTATTAACCCCTGATCACCCCATATGGACTCCCTGATCACCCCCCTGTCACTGACCACCCCCCTGTCATTGATCACCCCCCTGTAAGGCTACATTCAGACGTCCGTATGTGTTTTGCAGATCCACAAAACACATACGGACGTCTGAATGGAGCCTGACAGGGGATTGATCAATGACAGGGGGGTGATCACCCCATATTAGACTCCCTGATCACTCCCCTGTCATTGATCACCCCCCTGTAAGGCTCCATTCAGACATCCGTATGTGTTTTGCGGATCCGCAAAACACATACGGACGTCTGAATGGAGCCTTACAGGGGGGTGATCAACCCATATAGACTCCCTGATCACCCCCCTGTCATTGATTACCCCCCTGTAAGGCTCCATTCAGACGTCCGTATGTGTTTTGCGGATCCACGGATCCGAAAAACACGGACATCGTGGATCCACAAAACACGGACACCGGCAATGTGCTTTCCGCATTTTGAGGATCCGCACATTGCCAGAACTATATAGAAAATGCCTTTTCTTGTCCGCAATTGCGGACAAGAATAGGACATATTCTATAGGCTCTACAAAAAACGCAGTGTTCGCCCGATCAGGCCTGATCTTGTGCGCACACTTGCGTTCAGTCCGCCCCACCGCAGTGACAGAAATGTATTTTTTCTGATCACTGCAAAAACACTGTAAAATAGCTGCGGCGCTATAAAAAGATCACTTTTGAGTCTCATATTCCACTAACTTGTGACAAAAAATAAAATCTCACAAGAACTCACCATACCCCTCACGGAATCCAAATGCGTGAAATTTTTTAGACATTTATATTCCAGACTTCTTCTCACGCTTTAGGGCCCCTAAAATGCCAGGGCAGTATAAATACCCCACAAGTGACCCCATTTCGGAAAGAAGACACCCCAAGGTATTTTGTAAGGGGCATGGCGAGTTCATGTAAAAAAAAATTTTTTGTCACAAGTTAGTGGATTATGAAAAAAATAAAAATAAAAAATATCATTTCCCGCTAACTTCTGCCAAAAAGTGTCACACATGTGGTATCGCCGTACTCAGGAGAAGTTGGGCAATGTGTTTTGGGGTATCTTTTTACATATACCCATGATGGGTGAGAGAAATAGCTCTCTAAAAGACAACTTTTCCATTTTTTTTTATACAAAGTTGTCATTTGACAGAGATATTTATCTCACCCAGCATGGGAATGTGTAAAAAGACACCTCAAAACACATTGCCCGACTTCTCCTGAGTACGGCGATACCAGCTGTGTGACACTTTTTTGCAGCCTAGGTGGGCAAAGGGGCCCACATTCCAAAGAGCTCCTTTAGGATTTCACAGGGCATTTTTTACACATTTTGATTTCAAACTACTTCTCACGCATTAGGGCCCCTAAAATGCCAGGGCAGTATAACTACCCCACAAGTGACCCCATTTTGGAAAGAAGACACCCCAAGGTATTTCGTGTTGGCCATAGTGAGTTCATGGAAGTTTTTATTTTTTGTCACAAGTTAGTGGAATATGAGACTTTGTAAGGAAAAGAAAAATCATCATTTTCCGCTAACTTGTGACAAAAAATAAAAAGTTCCATGAACTCAGTATGCCCATCAGCGAATACCTTAGGGTGTCTACTTTCCAAAATGGGGTCATTTGTGGGGTTTTTCTACTGTCTCGGCATTGTAGAACCTCAGGAAACATGACAGGTGCTCAGAAAGTCAGAGCTGCTTCAAAAAGCGGAAATTCACATTTTTGTACCATAGTTTGTAAACGCTATAACTTTTACCCAAACCTTTTTTTTTTTTTACCCAAACATTTTTTTTTAATCAAGGACATGTAGAACAATAAATTTAGAGAAATTTATATAGAAATGTAGTTTAAAAAAAAAAAAATTACAACTGAAAGTAAAACATGTCATTTTTTTGCAAAAATTTCGGAAAATTTCGAATAATAACAAAAAAAAGTAAAAATGTCAGCAGCAGTGAAATGCCACCAAATGAATGCTCTATTAGTGAGAAGAAAAGGAGGTAAAATTCATTTGGGTGGTAAGTTGCATGACCGAGCAATAAACCGTGAAAGTAGTGTATTGCAGAAGTGTAAAAAGTGGTCTGGTCATTAAGGGTGTTTAAGCTAGGGGGGCTGAGGTGGTTAAAGTGGTTATTGTATGTCATTCCTACTCATAAAGTTATTAATGTTGGGCAATATTACTTTCAGAATGACTTACATAGAGGCATGTGATTGGCAATAAATGGTTCCTTTTATCAGAAATGAAATTTAGACATTTGTGCAAGATTTGTCTTTTCATTTCATCAATGTGACTGTATGTATGCATTTTTTACGACCACAGTTTCAGAGACCTCATGAACAGTACCCTCCACTGAAGTTTGGTACAGTACCCAATGGGAGCACTGAGAAGAACATTAGAAGTAATTACCCAGATATGCATGCCTACATGATAAAATATAACCAACGGCATGTGGAAGATGCCCTGCAAAATCTGAAGACCGGGTGAGTGTTGTCCCATTGGTTTTGTTGATTTATTGAACTATGCATCATACCTGAAAGGAGTCGTCCAAGGAAACATATTCTACAGTTATCAAACCAGTACCTGAATCTGAATACGCTTGTAATTGCATGTAATTAAAAATATATTATAGCTACTGAGTTATTCAATGAAATTCATTTGTACAGCGCCACCTTCTGTTTGCTATTTTTCTATTTTCTCTGTCCTGCTAACTGAGACGGAAGCATTTGCTCAGTTCAGCTGTCACCAGGTGCAGCAGAAAGGACATATCCATGAGAAAGAATATGCCCCCTAAGTTGACAGCTTGAAATAAATCTCAGAATTGGAACAATGAATGGGGAGATCTCTGGATCCATATGAGGTACAGGGCTGGTTCTAGATTATGTATGATTTACATTTTTTACATTATTCATGAGATAGGTCCTTTAACTGTCATTTTAAACAGTAAGATCCTCAAGAGCACTTGGTTACTGCTGCCTCCACAATGAGATAAAAGAGAAAAATTGCAGCACTCGTGTAGAAGGTAGTTGCTGGTAGTAGTTTCCCAAACTGACAATACAATTGATAATTGAAATCAATGTTGTAATTACTGACTAGTAATGCAGTAGTCTCAGGGAATTGTTAAAATGCTCAAAAGATATCAGCAAAAATCACTAATGTGAATAAATGGGAAATATAATTCCATGTACCCAAGTGCTAGAATTTTGGACTTTTGCATTATTGTAGACCCATATCTTTACATAAATACTTTTATATATTTTTAAATATAAGGGATAGTCTTATAGTATAAAATCATTAGGATTAGTGCAGCATAGTATATATTATTATATAAAGACAGGCATTCATTGCATTTTCCAAAAGAGTTGCCAAAGTGCTATGTAATCAAGAGAATTGATTTAGTCCAGATCAGGTTTTTATGCTAGAACTTATGAGTCCAATACCAGGAGCCAAGAAGAGGTCATCTATTACACACACTCTAGTGAAGAAGGAGTCTTTAAGGCCTCTTTCACACTACTGTTTTTTTTTTCCGTTTTGCGGTCCGTTTTTTGCGTTCCGTATACGGTCCGTATACGGAACCATTCATTTCAATGGTTCTGCAAAAAAAACGGAATGTGTTCCGTATGCATTCCGTTTCCGTATTTCCGTTTTTCTGTTCCGTTGAAAGATAGAACATGTCCTATATTTGGCCGCAAATCACGTTCCGTGGCTCCATTAAAGTCAATGGGTCCGCAAAAAAAACGGAACACATACGGAAATGCATCCGTATGTCTTCCGTTTCCGTTCCGTTTTTGCGGAACCATCTATTGAAAATGTTATGCCCAGCCCAATTTTCTCTATGTAATTACTGTATACTGTATATGCCATACGGAAAAACGGAACGGAAAAACGGAATGGAAACGGAAACACAACGGAAACAAAAAAACGGAGAAACGGATCCGTGAAAAACGGAACGCAAAACACTGAAATGGACATACTGTAGTGTGAAAGAGACCTAACTCTGATACTCTAGTGTCTAGGGCTATAAAGAGCCACCCTATTATATCGACTTATGTGCTTCTGCCACCACTGCAGTCCATTATTCCACTAGTAGCTTCACATTGTTATTAGTGATGAGCAGCAGGGGTCATTGGCCCACAAGCAACTTAAGCAGGGAGGAATCATGACTTTAGATGGGAAAAATGATGAATATTCTAAAAAACAAATATATAGCACTATATCGAATATATTAGTTTTTTTGAATATTTGTAATATTCTAAAGCAAGAATATATAGCAATATAGCGAATATTCGAGAAAAAATAAAAACAAATGTATAGCAATTTAGCTAATATAGTGCTATAATCTTTTTTTTATAGTTGTAATATTTTTCCAATCTGAACTTCAGATGAGAAAAAAATTACAACTATTAGACAAAGAATATTATAGCAATATATTAGCTAAATTGCTCTATATTAGTTTTTTTTTTCAAATATTCGCTATATTGCTGCTATATATTCCTGTATTAGAATATTACGAATATTCTAAATAACAAATATGTTTTTTTTTTTTAATATTCAGAATATTCTAAAACAAGAATATATAGCAATATAGCGAATATTCAAGAAAACAAATGTGGAACAATTTAGCTAATATAGTGCTATAATCTTATTTTTTTATAGTTTTAATTTTTTTTCCAATCTGAACTGCAGATGAGAAAAAAATTACAACTATTAAACAAAGAAGATTATAGCACTGTGTTAGCTAAATTGCTCTATATTCATTTTTTTTGAATATTCGCTATATTGCTATACGGTATATTCTTGTTTTAGAATATTACGAATATTCAAAAAAACGAATATATTTGATATAGTGCTATATATTCGTTTTTTAGAATGACTCATTGGCCCACAAGCAAGAAGCAGGGAGGAATCATGTTTTTACTCAGCAATTAAAAAAATTGCGATAAAAATTTAATCAACACTACTCCTAAAGTCAAAGATACTGCAGCCTTCTCATTGGCCTACAAGCTAGAAGCAGGGAAGGATCATTTGTACTGATTTAAAAAAAAAAATCGATTATTCGAAATTACGAATATATATCACTATATTCAAAATATTTGCGAATTCTAGAAGTGCTTATATTTGCGATAAAAATTTGCAATTCGAATATTCGTGATCAACACTAATTGTTATGTGGCAGCCAAATAAATCTGGGTCTTAGCATGGCACAAGCACAGCTGTAAGAAGACGAGAGATATTGCTGCTTTGGTTCACATCTCCAATACTGGGTGAGATCAGTTGCTTACCTCCAATAGAGACAGACCACGCAGCTGTTATGGGCCCGTGGGGAAAAGGGGCCCACAGTGAACTAAAGGCTCCACCTCCTAATTACACTCTCTACTATCCAATATACTATCCTTTTCATCAGTGGAGAAAGCTAAAGGACCCATGATGATGTCATCGCAGGTCCTATACATCTAGTAAAGTCGCTGCACAAATAATGGTCTAATTCCCAGGTTAGATAGGAGCATCTGCCAGGACCTGTGATGGCATCATCTTCAGCATCACAGGTACTGTACATCTAATAGAGGAACTGCACAGAGCATCATCATAGGTCCTTCAACCCCCAACAGCATGAAGAATAACTGCAGGATGAGCTCTCCACTGAGACTAGAATGTAGTGGTAAGAGGAGGTCCTCCTCCTTTGTCTTCATTTGCACCTCATTCCCTATTTTTACTCATATCTCACTCATATATATATAGCACTGCAGACAGTTACAAACAATATTACCTCACACTATAACCAAAATATATAACTGACCACATACGTATATCTGTACACACTGCACTATTATACCTTGTACCTAATATCAGTACATTGCTCTATAATGTGTGTATATATATATATATATATATATATACACATACTGTATATACTGCATCTATTATACAGTGTAATAGATGCAGTGGACACAGGTATGTAGTATACCCAGCAGTGTACTGATATGTGAGGTACAAGGTATAATAGATGCAGCGTGTACAGATATATATTATATACAGCAGTATACGGATATGTGAGATATGATGTATCCAAAGAATAGGCAGCACTCCAAATGTAATAAAAGGTCATGACCCGTTTATTCCCAGGCAACGTTTCAGCCCACGCACTGGGGCCTTTGTCAAGCGGGCTTGACAAAGGCCCCAGTGTGTGGGCTGAAACGTTGCCTGGGAATAAAGGGGTCATCACCTTTTACTACATTTGGAGTGCTGCCTATTCTTTGGATACACTATATTGGAGGAAAGGTTGTCCCCCTTTTCAAAGGATTTTGCACCCTAACTACTTTTATTGCACTGTGCTGCTGTTACTATTTGGTTTTTGTATGTGAGATATGAGGTATAATAGATGCAGTGCGTACAGATATATAGTGTATACAGCAGTGTACTGATATGTGAGGTACGAGGTATAATAAATGCAGTTTGTACGGATATATAGTATATACAGCAGTGTACTGATATGTGAGGTACGAGGTATAATAGATGCAGTGTGTACAGATATATATTTTATTTGAATCTGCAATATTTCGCGAATATTTAGTAGAATATTCGGCGAATCTTCGCGAATTCGAATATTCGTTATATTCTACTTTTTTTACTTGAAAAATCGGCAATGTAATGATTGCGTAATATGCGAGTATCACGCGATCAATACAGGCTTGGGTCAAAAAGTAATATATAGCACTATAGAATATAGTGCTATATATTTGTTTTTTAGAATATTCGTAATTTTTTTCCATCTGAAGTTATGAATCCTCCCTGATGAAGTTGCTTGTCAAGCAATTTAAGCAGGGAGAAATCATGACTTCAGATGGAAAAAAATGACGAATATTCTAAAAAACGAATATATAGCACAATATTCTATAGTGCTATATATTCCTTTTTGACCCACGCCTGTATTGATCGCGTAATATTAGCATATTACGCGATCTTTACATTGCTGATTTTTCGAGTAAAAAAAAGACGACTATTCGAAAAAAAAACATTATATAGCACTATATTCAAATTATTAGCGAATTCTCGAAGTTGAGATATTCGTAATTTTAATATTCACACTCAACACTATACAGCAGTGTACTGATATGTGAGGTACGAGGTATAATAGATGCTGTGTGTACAGATATATATTATATACAGCAGTATACGGATATGTGAGATATGAGGTATAATAGATGCAGTGTGTACAGATATATAGTGTATGCAGCAGTGTACTGATATGTGAGGTACGAGGTATAATAGATGCAGTATGTACAGATATATAGCATATATAGCAGAGTACTGATATGTGAGGTACGAGGTATAATAGATGCAGTATGTACAGATATATAGCATATATAGCAGAGTACTGATATGTGAGGCACGAGGTATAATATATGCAGTGTGTACAGATATATAGTGTATGCAGCAGTGTACTGATATATAAGTTACAAGATATAATAGATGCAGTGTGTACAGCTATATAGTACTGATATGTGAGGTACGAGCTGTCCTTTATACCTTGTACCTCACATATCAGTACACTGCTATATATACTGACCAGGAATGAGTAGTGTGAGGCACTATGAATGAGGCACGGGGGCTCAATTTAGATCTTGCTACGGGGCCAGTGATTTCTATGTATGCCCCTGGGTGAGATGAATATAATATCTTTCACATTATGCTTGATTTATGTACCATTATTTGAACTGTACTACCATCATGTTGTTCGGCAAGTGGGCTGGAAACATTTACAACATCACTACTTATTGATTTCATTGACTACTGTAATGGATCTCCTGGCACCCCGACCGGGTACCTCCGTCGATGGATGCTCCTAGCCCTTCTCGAGGACTCCAAGCACTCCACTTGACACCATAACCACCACAGACCCCACGAACCGCTGAAGCTTGGTTGAGGTCTTGCCGTCTCCTACCCACCCTGGACCTACGACAAGGCTCCAGACTCCAGTGGGTGAACCTCTCCTAAATCCAGAGAGCAGGAACAGCTCTTACAAGAGCTAGTAGTTATAGCCAGGGGAGTATAGCAAATCTTCAGCGTATAGCAATCCCCAGTGTCGATCAGTTACCCAAACACCAGCCTCAACATGATGAAGGGTAAGACAGGAACTCTTTATTGAACACACAAGCATTGACTTATACACATTTTCCAACAAGGTTACCACCCACAGGGTTTTGTAAAAACAACCAATAAACACATACAATACAGTAAAACACTCCCACACAAAATCCTCCCCTCTGCCTGTGATACAATTACCTTACACAATGGGTTGATGTAATTATCACAGGCAGGAGAATACACAATGTCTTCTGTCCTGGAGACAACCAAGGAGTAATTCAATTATCTCTCAGGACAAAGGGAAATTGCCAATACACATGTGGAGACAGACAATAGGACAGACATCACTACTCAAATCTACAATGTCCCACCCTTTACAGTACACATAGACATTTAACATATCCCAAAATGGCACGAATTAGACCAGGGGTTCAAAAGTTAGTAAAAGTCCTTTGTGAACAAAGGAAGCCTGGCTGATGAGAGGGCCCATAATCCTGGGGCAAGAGGCTGGTAGCCAGGCTTCTCCACCACCCAGTGGCGAGGTTGGTTTCGTCACAACTCCCATTTACAGCAGTAGAAGCCATGACGGCAAACTACTGCCATGTATGAATGCAACTTTGAAAAAAGGAAAAACTTAAATCTTGCATTGACATAAGTATTCAGACACTTTACTCATTACTAAGGCTACTTTCACACTCTCGTTTTGGCTTTCCGTTTGTGAGATCCGTCATGGACTCTCACAAGCGGTCCAAAACAGATCAGTTTTGCCCTAATGCATTCTGAATGGAAAAGGATAGGCTCAGAATGCATCAGTTTGCTTCCGTTCAGTCACCATTCTGCTCTGGAGGCAGACACCAAAACGCTGCCTGCAGTGTTTTGCTGTCCTCTTGAGGAAACTGAGCCAAACTGAGCCGTCCTGGCATGCAATGTAAGTCAATCGGGACGGATCTGGCACAATAGAAAACAGATCTGTCTCCCATTGACTTTCAAGGGAGTTCATGACTAGTGATGAGCGGCAGGGGCAATATTCGAATTTGCAATATTTCCTGAATATTTGGTAGAATATTCAACATAAATTTGCAAATTCGAGAATTTGAGATTATTTTATTGATCGCAAAAAATCTGCGATGTAATATTCGTGTAATACGCGCAAAATACAGGTGTGGGTCACTATAGCTAAATTTTTCAAGCTGCTAGAAGTTTCCTGAGACTGGAGAAAATGGTTGGCACGGCAGAATATTACAATAGCTTTATATGCAGATAGAGTGCTCCAATATATTCGTGATTGCGAAATCGGCACTAATGATGCAACTAATTTGGTGCAATACGTGCAACTTCACATTTTAACAGGTCTGACTACTTATTAGTGATTGGTGCACTAAGTATTGTTGTGAACGTGTCACATCACAGCCCTATGTATGTATGTAGCATACATACATACATACAGCACTATGTATGTAAGCATGCATGTATGGACAGCAGAACCTATCAGCTACACTATATCACTATCTAACCTACACTGACTATCTCCCACTAACTATCTATAAGCTAACTAACTAACTAACTAACTAACTAACTAACTAACTAACTATCTAATGTAATGACACAGGAAAGCAGAGAGCATAGCAATAACACTGCTGTCTCTCTCAGATCTGCAAAATACTGCATACAAGGGCTGCTGGGGAGGGTCTTGTATAGTAAGGGGTAGGCAACTTTCCTATTGGTTGCTAGGGATGTTGCTAAGCTCAGTCAAAAACATTGCAGCCTTCTCATTGGCCCACAAGCAAGAAGGGAGGTTTCTGATTAAAAAAAAAATCTAGAATATTCGAAATTGCGAATATATAGCGCTATATTCTAAATACGGTATTCACAAATTCTCGAAGTGCCGATATTCAAGATTAATATTCGCTATTCGAATTGTCGCGCCCAACACTATTCCTGACGGATCTGTCTTGGCTATGTTACAGATAATACAAACAGATCCATTCATGATGGATGCATGCCGTTGTATTACTGTAACGGATCCATTTTTGCAGGTCCTTGATGGATCCGCCCAAAAAGCAAGTGTGCAAGTATCCTTAGTTGAAGCCCTAATAGCAGAGATTACAGTCTCCAGTCTTCTTGGGTATGATGCCACAAGGTTTGAACATCTGGATTTGGGGATATTCTGCTATACTTTTCTGCAGATCCTCTCAAGCTATGTAAGATTTGATGGGGACAATAAATAGACAGCCATTTTCAGGTATATATATTTCAGGTACTGTATATGAGATATTTCATTGGGTAAAAAAAAGTGAGGGCTCTGGCTGGGCCAATTTCAAGGACATTCACAGAGTTGCCCCTAAGCAACTCCTGTGTTGTATTGGTTGTGTTTTTACAGCCATTGCTTTGTTGGAAGGTAAACCTTTGACGCAGTCTGAAATACTGAGCACTCTGGATCCGGTTTTTATTAAGAATATCTCTGTGTACTTTGCTCAATTCAGCTTTCCCTCAACTCTGACCAGTCTCCCTGTCCCAGCTTCAGAAAAATTATCCCACAGCATGATGACGCTATCACCGGATCATTGTGAGGATAGTATTGGGCAGATGATGAGCAGTGCCTGGTTTCCTGTAGACAGTGGCATACCGCCCATATAGGCAGACCACGCAGCTTGTGGCAGGGGGGGGGGCAGAGCGCATGGAAGGCCCTGCCCCCTACATGTGTATTATGTACTATGATCACTGCCTACTACTAGTTACATAGGGCATTGAGGCAGCCTACTTGTCTTCCGTCCCGGGCCCTGCTTTCCCTCTGTTCAGGTAGTAAGGTGTGTGGGCGGCTTCATCCTCCCTCCTCTATATAAGCCTCGATAGGATCTGTTCTCGTGTCACGCTAAGGTTGGTTCAGTTCCTATGACAACCATGACGCTTGGTTGGTTGTCACTTTATATTTCCCCCGCACGTTTGTTTCCGGAAATCACAACGCGCCTGACCCCCACCCCATATTTGCAGTCAGCAGCCAATCTCCGCCTGCGGGTTTCTAATCTAGACTTTCATCCGCTAAGGGGAGGGGACTCATTGGGCCACTCGTCCAATCGGTGAGCTCATTTTGGTCTCATTCTTTAACACGTGTAGACCCGGAAGTAGGAAACTTTGAGCTTGCGGCGTGTGGTGTGTGTTGCGCAGGTGACAGATGTGTGCTACCTGGTATCCTGTTGTTACTTGTGTTGGGGGCTATTGACTTAGCTAGCCATGGTCTGCAAGCTGTGACTGTTGTTGTTGGCTGCAGTTCAGGGTTTTGCTGAGAGTTGCAGTCCTCCCAGTAAGTTCAGCCAAAAAACTGCTGGACAAGGTACAAGGTACTGAAAACTGATGCAAAGGAAAACTATCTTAGCTGACTGACTATTACCCAGAACATGCACACCTATTGGAATGTGGATGCAGAGACCTTTAACAACAAAAAAACACTAAAATACTTTCTAATTCTCCACAGACCTAATAGGATACTTCAGTAGTCCCACTGATCTTTGTTTATAAGCAGCCATCACATGACAACTGCAGCTAATCGGTGGCCTCAGTTGTCATGTGCCCTACTGTAAGCATCATGGTTCCCATTGCTGAGTGGTTATACCAGTAGTATCACACATGACTGCTGAGGACACTGATTGGCTGCAGCAATCACATGCATGTGAAATGTAAACAAAGACCAGGGAAACAAGTGGATTGTCAGGTGATTGAACAGGTGAGTGATAGTGTTGATAATCGAGCACCATAGTGCTCGGGTGCTCGGGGGCTCGGGCCGAGCACATCAGGATGCTACCGAGCACCCAAGCACAATGGAAGTCAATGGGGGAACCCGAATATTAAACCAGGCACCCCTGCTCTGAAGTGGGCAGGGTGCCTGGTTCATATGAAAAAGGTCATAAATTAATGGAAACACAACTAAAATGGTTCGGGAACAGCATGGGGAGGATGTCTGGATGCATTTTGGACTCCCAGTTCGCTGCTGGGAATGATGTTGTCTGAGTAGTACATATGCCACTTTTACAGACTGACAATAATACGCACCAAACCGAAGATAAAATCGATTTTAGAGGCAAAATTGTTAGGAAACATTCTTTCCTGTATATTTACTTGTATATAAAGTGCAAGTGCTGCCAAAAGTTACAAGGAATAGGCACTCCGATACAACCTGTATATCACATAAAGGAGGGCCTCATTCACATTGTAGTACAATTGTTCAGATAGCAGGACTCCTACACTCATAAAGCCTATGCACTAAGTGAAAGGGCTGTCAAAAATTACAAGGAACCGGCACTCCGATACACCCTTTGTTACACATAAAGGAGGGCATCATACACAGCCTTGAAAAGTTATGATCGATGGCCTGCTGGTGACCCTCAAAAACATTTGTATCAAGGGCCTGCTGATCTGACCATCTAAAACATTCTGGGCGAGGGCCTGCTGCCACTTTGGTGACTCTAGATAACCTGGGCCCGATCGCACGTCCCCGTGACGGCGATGATCCATTCAGATGTCTTCATTATCAATTTTAAATGTTATTTTTAGCCCAAACCATGTAGACCATGGGTAATGGGGGAATCATGGTTCGATTCCAGAGAGTGAGCCTGAGAAACAGCTACGGCTACCACATCCAAGCAAGGCAGCATGAGCGCAAATTACCTATTAGGTATAGTTAGGTAAGAGCCTGCAGGTGATCTGACCCTGTAAAAGATTTTATGTGCGGGCCTGCAGGTGAGCTGACCCTGTAAAAGATTTTAGGTGCGAGCCTGCTGGTGAGCTGATCCTGTAAAAGATTGTAGGTGCGAGCCTGCTGGTGAGCTGATCCTGTAAAAAATTATATGCGAGGGCCTGCTGGTGAGCTGACCCTGTAAAACATTATATGCGAGGGCCTGGTGGTGAGCTGACCATCTAAAAAATTATATGCGAGGGCCTGCTGTGAGCTAACCCTGTAAAACATTATATGCGAGGGCCTGCTGGTGAGCTGACCCTGTAAAAGACTTTAGGTGCAGGCCTGTGGGTGATCTGACCCTGTAAAAGATTTTAGGTGCAGGCCTGCTGGTGAGCTGACCCTCTAAAACATTATATGCAAAGGCCTGCTGGTGAGCTGACCCTCTAAAAAATTATATGCAAGGGCCTGCTGGTGAGCTGACCCTCTAAAAAATTATATGCAAGGGCCTGCTGGTGAGCTGACCCTGTAAAGTATTGTAGGTGAGGGCCTGCTTGTGAGCTGACCCTCTAAAAAATAATATACGTGGGCCTGCAGTTGAGCTGACCCTGTAAAACATTATATGCGAAGGGCATAGATGCGAGGGCATTATATGCGACAAATAAGCATGTTAATACAGTATGATGGAAGAGGAGAAGAAGGATGAGAAAAGGAAGATTCAACCATATACCATTGTTTGTGGTGGAAGGGGTGCATGGGAATACAGTGTATTCAGTACATTAAAAAACAACACATTTAAAGAGGACCTTTCACTAGATTAAAAAATCTAAACTAACTATACAGACATGGAGAGCGGCGCCCGGGGATCTCCTTGCACTTACTATTATCCCTGGGCGCCGCTCCGTTCGCCCGGTATAGGCTTCAGGTATCTTCACATGTTAAGCTCCACCCAGTGGAACCTGCCGGCGTCTCCTTCTCCCAGGCTGTAGCGCTGGCCAATCGCAGCGCAAACTACTATTCTTTTGTCGTCCGCACTTTCCTCAAAAAAGTGCCATACTGCGGAACATCTACCCCTTGGCAAGGGAGATTTCCGCAAGGGGGTGCTCCGTGGAACAATTGCGGGCCTGTTTGGTTTACCCCGCCTTTTCCCTTTTGGCACCCCACTGCCTCTACCAGCCTGTTGCAGTGCTGAAGATCCCTCCCCCTCTGTACTGCTGTCCTCGCTTGGCTTTCCACCTTCCCTTGATCATCCTGCTGATTTGTTGACCTAACCACAACTTCAGTGATTGGCAACTGTGTCTTATCATCATCCACCTCATTAAACATTAATTGCCGTTCCCCACCGTCATGTTCTTGTGACTTTGGATGCTCAAGAGGTTGGGAATCAGGGCACAAGATCTCATGTCCCTCTTCAAGTCCTCGGAATATCTGAGTGTGGGATCACTTGTTTGGCCAGACTGTACATGGTGGGAGGAAGAAGGATCAGGGTGAGGATTGTGTTGACCAGACTCCTGGCTACTGAGACTCGACTTGGTGGAATACAGGGTGGTGCTGGATGTCACTGATATTTTACGGATGCGCACACTTTAAACAGGAGTAATTTTGCAGATAATTTAAATGTCCTCAGCAAACACCGTCTACGGAAAAAATACACTGGATTGCACTGATATTTTAGGGATGCACACTCTTTAAACAGGAAATTTGGCACTGATAATTTAACTGTCTGCAACGGACACCGTCTACGGAAAAAGTGCACTGGATGTCACTGATATTTTAGGGATGCGCACACTTTAAACAGGAGATATGGCGCGGATAATTTAACTGTACGCAGCGGACACTGTGTACGGAAAAAGTGCACTGGATGTCACAGATTTTTTAGGGATGCGCACACTTTACACAAGAGATGTGGCGCAAACAATTTAACTGTCCGCAGCGGCTAAAAATATATATTGCTGCTGTCACACACAATAGTCCTTAAAAGGATTTTTGGGTCTCTGAAAAGTTTTTTGTATGAAAATCTTCCTGTTACACTCCCTACACTGTCTTTACCTTCCTATGCACAGCTCTCCCTAAGGGCTTGTTCACACGACCGTATGGCTTTTTCAGTGTTTTGCGGGCAGTTTTTAACGGACACGTTTTCCGTTTTTTGTTTCATTCCGTTCCGTTTTTCCGTATGGCATATACAGTAATTATATAGAAAAAATTGGTCTGGGCATAACATTTTTAATAGATGTTTCTACAAAAACGGAACCGATGCGGAAGACATACAGAGTATATTCCGTATGTGTTACATTTAGGGATGAGCGAACCCGAACTGTATAGTTCGGGTTCGTACCGAATTTTGGGGTGTCTGTGACGCGGACCCGAACCCGAACATTTTCGTAAAAGTCCGGGTTCGGTGTTCGGCTCTTTCTTGGCGCTTTTTGAAAGGCTGCAAAGCAGCCAATCAACAAGCGTCATACTACTTGCCCCAAGAGGCCATCACAGCCATGCCTACTATTGGCATGGCTGTGATTGGCCAGTGCAGCATGTGACCCAGCCTCTATTTAAGCTGGAGTCACGTAGCGCCGCACGTCACTCTGCTATGATCAGTATAGGGAGAGAATGCAGCTGCGACGTTAGGGCGAGATTAGGCAGATTAACTCCTCCAAAAGACTTCATTCTGTGATCGATCTGCAACTGTGGATCATTGAAGTGCTATTATTGACTTGCTCACTTTTTTGAGGCTGCCCAGAGCGTTTTTAGATCACTTTTTGTTTCTGGGGTGATCGGCGGCCATTTTGTGACATGTGGTGAGCCAGCACAAGCTATCACCAAGTGTATTTAACCATCGATAGTGTGGTTATTTTGTGCTATATCCTACATCAGCTGCAGGCTGAGCCTGTGTCACCGAAGTGCATTTAACCATCAACAGTCTGGTTATTTTTTGGCCATATACTACATCAGCTGCAGGCTGAGCCTGTGTCACCGAAGTGCATTTAACCATTAACAGTCTGATTATTTTTTGGCCATATACTACATCTGGTGCAGGCTGAGCCTGTGTCACCCAAGTGCATTTAACCATCAACAGTGTGGTTATTTTTTTGGCCATATATTACATCAGGGGCAAGTTGAGCCTGTCACCCAGCGCCTAAAAAATAGACCTGACATTTCTATTCAACCAAATCTGTACTGTTTTAGCTGGTCAAGTTATTTGTAGTGACCGTAAAAGCACACTTTTTTTTCTGGGTTGAAAAACCATTCCCAAATTTGCCATTCTCAAAATAACTAGTTTCTGGTATTTGAGGCCTACTTGAAATCTATCCCAAAAAGAATATCTTACATTGAAGGTATTGATAGTGTCATTCAGAAAAACCTAAGACACACGCTAGCGTGCTGATAGAAATCTGATTCTGTGATTAAACCTATACCTGTCACACAGCGCAAAAAAAAACAGGCCTCACATCTCTATTTAACCAAATCTCTACTGTTTTAGCTGGTCAAGTTATTTGTAGTGACCGTAAAAGCACACTTTTTTTTCTGGGTTGAAAAACCATTCCCAAATTTGCCATTCTCAAAATTGTGGTGAACGGGAACAATGAGGAAAACATCTAATAAGGGACGCGGACGTGGACATGGTCGTGGTGGTGTTAGTGGACCCTCTGGTGCTGGGAGAGGACGTGGCCGTTCTGCCACAGCCACACGTCCTAGTGAACCAACTACCTCAGGTCCCAGTAGCCAGCAGAATTTACAGCGATATTTGGTGGGGCCCAATGCCGTTCTAAGGATGGTAAGGCCTGAGCAGGTGCAGGCATTAGTCAATTGGGTGGCCGACAGTGGATCCAGCACGTTCACATTATCTCCCACCCAGTCTTCTGCAGAAAGCGCACAGATGGCGCATGAAAACCAAGCCCATCGGTCTGTCACATCACCCCCATGCATATCAGGGAAACTGTCTGAGCCTCAAGTTATGCAGCAGTCTCTTATGCTGTTTGAAAGACACTGCTGCCAGGGTTTCCCAAGGACATCCACCTAGCCCTTCCCCAGGGGTGGAAGAGATAGAATGCACTAACGCACAACCACTTATTTTTCCTGATGATGAGGACATGGGAATACCACCTCAGCACGTCTCTGATGATGACGAAACACAGGTGCCAACTGCTGCGTCTTTCTGCAGTGTGCAGACTAAACAGGAGGTCAGGGAACAAGACTGGGTGGAAGACGATGCAGGGGACGATGAGGTCCTAGACCCCACATGGAATGAAGGTCGTGCCACTGACTTTCACAGTTTGGAGGAAGAGGCAGTGGTGAGACCGAGCCAACAGCGTAGCAAAAGAGAGAGCAGTGGGCAAAATCAGAACACCCGCCGCCAAGAGACTCTGCCTGCTACTGACCGCCGCCATCTGGGACCGAGCACCCCAAAGGCAGCTTCAAGGAGTTCCCTGGCATGGCACTTCTTCAAACAATGTGCTGACGACAAGACCCGAGTGGTTTGCACGCTGTGCCATCAGAGCCTGAAGCGAGGCATTAACATTCTGAACCTTAGCACAACCTGCATGACCAGGCACCTGCATGCAAAGCATGAACTGCAGTGGAGTAAACACCTTAAAAACAAAGAAGTCACTAAGGCTCCCCCTGCTTCCTCTTCTGCTGCTGCTGCCTCGGCCTCTTCTGCTGCTGCCGCCGCCTCGGCCTCTTCCTCCGCCTCTGGAGGAACGTTGGCACCTGCCGCCCAGCAAACATGGGATGTACCACCAACACCACCACCTGCGTCACCAAGCATCTCAACCATGTCACACGGCA
Source organism: Bufo bufo (assembly GCF_905171765.1). Taxonomy (NCBI): domain Eukaryota; kingdom Metazoa; phylum Chordata; class Amphibia; order Anura; family Bufonidae; genus Bufo; species Bufo bufo. The sequence continues at coordinate 212,027,346 of NC_053389.1, forward strand.
GCGTTCAGCTCTCCATCTCACAAACATTTGAGAGAAAGCGTAAATTCCCACCTAGCCACCCTCGATCCCTGGCCCTGAATGCCAGCATTTCTAAACTACTGGCCTATGAAATGCTGTCATTTAGGCTGGTGGACACACACAGCTTCAAACAGCTCATGTCACTTGCTGTCCCACAGTATGTTGTTCCCAGCCGTCACTACTTCTCCAAGAGAGCCGTGCCTTCCCTGCACAAACAAGTGTCCGATAAAATCAAGTGTGCACTGCGCAACGCCATCTGTGGCAAGGTCCACCTAACCACAGATACGTGGACCAGTAAGCACGGCCAGGGACGCTATATCTCCCTAACTGCACACTGGGTAAATGTAGTGGCGGCTGGGCCCCAGGCGGAGAGCTGTTTGGCGCACGTCCTTCCGCCGCCAAGGATCGAAGGGCAACATTATTTGCCTCCTGTCTCCTCCTCCTCCTACTCAGCTTCCTCCTCCTCTTCTTCCACCTGCTCATCCAGTCAGCCACACACCTTCACCACCAACTTCAGCACAGCACGGGGTAAACGTCAGCAGGCCATTCTGAAACTCATATGTTTGGGGGACAGGCCCCACACCGCACAGGAGTTGTGGCGGGGTATAGAACAACAGACCGACGAGTGGTTGCTGCCGGTGAGCCTCAAGCCCGGCCTGGTGGTGTGCGATAATGGGCGAAATCTCGTTGCAGCTCTGGGACTAGCCGGTTTGACGCACATCCCTTGCCTGGCGCATGTGCTGAATTTGGTGGTGCAGAAGTTCATTCGCAACTACCCCGACATGTCAGAGCTGCTGCATAAAGTGCGGGCCGTCTGTTCGCGCTTCCGGCGTTCACTCCCTGCCGCTGCTCGCCTGTCTGCGCTACAGCGTAACTTCGGCCTTCCCGCTCACCGCCTCATATGCGACGTACCCACCAGGTGGAACTCCACCTTGCATATGCTGGACAGACTGTGCGAGCAGCAGCAGGCCATAGTGGAGTTTCAGCTGCAGCACGCACGGGTCAGTCGCACTGCGGATCAGACACACTTCACCACCAATGACTGGGCCTCCATGCGAGACCTGTGTGCCCTGTTGCGCTGTTTCGAGTACTCCACCAACATGGCCAGTGGCGATGACGCAGTTATCAGCGTTACAATACCACTTCTATGTCTCCTTGAGAAAACACTTAGGGCGATGATGGAAGAGGAGGTGGCCCAGGAGGAAGAGGAGGAAGAGGGGTCATTTTTAGCACTTTCAGGCCAGTCTCTTCGAAGTGACTCAGAGGGAGGTTTTTTGCAACACCAGAGGCCAGGTACAAATGTGGCCAGACAGGGCCCACTACTGGAGGACGAGGAGGACGAGGATGAGGAGGAGGTGGAGGAGGATGAGGATGAAGCATGTTCACAGCAGGGTGGCACCCAAAGCAGCTCTGGCCCATCACTGGTGCGTGGCTGGGGGGAAACACAGGACGATGACGATACGCCTCCCACAGAGGACAGCTTGTCCTTACCTCTGGGCAGCCTGGCACACATGAGCGACTACATGCTGCAGTGCCTGCGCAACGACAGCAGAGTTGCCCACATTTTAACGTGTGCGGAATACTGGGTTGCCACCCTGCTGGATCCCCGGTACAAAGACAATGTGCCCACCTTACTTCCTACACTGGAGCGTGATAGGAAGATGCGCGAGTACAAGCGCACGTTGGTAGACGCGCTACTGAGAGCATTCCCAAATGTCACAGGGGAACCAGTGGAAGCCCAAGGCGAAGGCAGAGGAGGAGCAAGAGGTCGCCAACGCAGCTGTGTCACGGCCAGCTCCTCTGAGGGCAGGGTTAGCATGGCAGAGATGTGGAAAAGTTTTGTCACCACGCCACAGCTAACTGCACCACCACCTGATACGGAACGTGTTAGCAGGAGGCAACATTTCACTAACATGGTGGAACAGTACCTGTGCACACCCCTCCACGTACTGACTGATGGTTCGGCCCCATTCAACTTCTGGGTCTCCAAATTGTCCACGTGGCCAGAGCTAGCCTTTTATGCCTTGGAGGTGCTGGCCTGCCCGGCGGCCAGCGTTTTGTCTGAACGTGTATTCAGCACGGCAGGGGGCGTCATTACAGACAAACGCAGCCGCCTGTCTACAGCCAATGTGGACAAGCTGACGTTCATAAAAATGAACCAGGCATGGATCCCACAGGACCTGTCCATCCCTTGTGCAGATTAGATATTAACTACCTCCCCTTAACAATATATTATTCTACTCCAGGGCACTTCCTCATTCAATATTATTTTTAATTTCATTTTACCATTATATTGCTGGGCAACCCAAAGTTGAATGAACCTCTCCTCTGTCTGGGTGCCGTGGCCTAAATGTGTGACAGTGGCCTGTTCCAGTGGTGGGTGACGTGAAGCCTGATTCTCTGCTATGACATGAATACAGATTCTGCGCTGACATAAGGCCAGATTCTCTGTTACGGGACCTCTCTCCTCTGCCTGGGTGCCTGGGCCTAAATGTGTGACAGTGGCCTGTTCCAGTGGTGGGTGACGTGAAGCCTGATTCTCTGCTATGACATGAAGACAGATTCTGCGCTGACATAAGGCCAGATTCTCTGTTACGGGACCGCTCTCTTCTGTCTGGGTGCCGGGGCCTAAATGTGTGACAGTGGCCTGTTCCAGTGGTGGGTGACGTGAAGCCTGATTCTCTGCTATGACATGAAGACAGATTTTGCGCTGACATAAGGCCAGATTCTCTGTTACGGGACCTCTCTCCTCTGCCTGGGTGCCTGGGCCTAAATGTGTGACAGTGGCCTGTTCCAGTGGTGGGTGACGTGAAGCCTGATTCTCTGCTATGACATGAAGACAGATTCTGCACTGACATAAGGCCAGATTCTCTGTTACGGGACCTCTCTCCTCTGCCTGGGTGCCTGGGCCTAAATGTGTGACAGTGGCCTGTTCCAGTGGTGGGTGACGTGAAGCCTGATTCTCTGCTATGACATGAAGACAGATTCTGCGCTGACATAAGGCCAGATTCTCTGTTACGGGACCGCTCTCCTCTGTCTGGGTGCCGGGGCCTAAATGTGTGACAGTGGCCTGTTCTAGTGGTGGGTGACGTGAAGCCTGATTCTCTGCTATGACATGAATACAGATTCTGCGCTGACATAAGGCCAGATTCTCTGTTACGGGACCTCTCTCCTCTGCCTGGGTGCCTGGGCCTAAATGTGTGACAGTGGCCTGTTCCAGTGGTGGGTGACGTGAAGCCTGATTCTCTGCTATGACATGAAGACAGATTCTGCGCTGACATAAGGCCAGATTCTCTGTTACGGGACCTCTCTCCTCTGCCTGGGTGCCTGGGCCTAAATGTGTGACAGTGGCCTGTTCCAGTGGTGGGTGACGTGAAGCCTGATTCTCTGCTATGACATGAAGACTGATTCTCTGCTGACATGAAGCCAGATTCTTTGCTATGGCATGAAGAGACTGATTCTCTGCTGACGTGAAGCCAGATTCTCTGCTATGGGACCTCTGTCCAATTGATATTGGTTCATTTTTATTTTTTTTATTTTTATTTTAATTCATTTCCCTATCCACATTTGTTTGCAGGGGATTTACCTACATGTTGCTGCCTTTTGCAGCCCTCTAGCTCTTTCCTGGGCTGTTTTACAGCCTTTTTAGTGCCCAAAAGTTCGGGTCCCCATTGACTTCAATGGGGTTCGGGTTCGGGTTCGGGACGAAGTTCGGATCGGGTTCGGATCCCGAACCCGAACATTTCCGGGAAGTTCGGCCGAACTTCTCGAACCTGAACATCCAGGTGTTCGCTCAACTCTAGTTACATTCTTTTTGCGGACCCACTGACTTAAATGGAGCCACGGAATGTTATTTGCGGGCAATAGTAGGACATGTTCTATCTTTGAATGGAGCGCCTTTTTCTCTCCTTGGCCATTATCTACTGTCCAAAAAAAAAGAAAAGCCTTTAGCTTTGATTACGGCATGCATTCGCTGTGGCATTGTTTCGATAAGCTTCTGCAATGTCACAAGATTTATTTCCATTCAGTGTTGCATTAATTTTTCACCAAGATCTTGCATTGATGATTGTAGAGTCTGACTGCTGCGCAAAGCCTTTTCCAGCACATCCCAAAGATTCTCAATGGGGTTAAGGTCTGGACTCTGTGGTGGCCAATCCATGTGTGAAAATGATGTCTCATGCTCCGTGAACCACTCTTTCACAATTTGAGCCTGATGAACCCTGGCATTGTCAGGAATATGCCCATGCAATCAGGGAAGAAAAAAAACATTGATGGAATAACCTGGTCATTCATTATGTTCAGATAGTCAACTGACCTCATTCTTGAAGCACATACTGTTGCTGAACCTAGACCTTTTTTTCAGGTTTGCCTCACTGATTAGTGGTTTTCTTACTTATACACAGCTGTTCAGTCCCAATCACTTAATTTCTCTTCGCATTGTGCATGTGGAAATGCTCTTACTTTCACTATTACTTTCACTATTAAACATAGCCCTGAGTTCTACTGTTGTTTTTCTTCGATTTGATTTCACCAAACGTTTAAGTGATCGCCGATCACGATCATTCAGGATTTTTTTCCCGCCACATTTCTTCCTCGAATACGATGGGTCCCCACTATCCTTCCAGTTTTTAATAATGCGTTTGACAGTTCTTAACCCAATTTTATTAGTTTCTGCAATCTCCTTAGATGTTTTCTCTGTTTGATGCATGCCAATGATGTGACCCTTCTCAAACAGACTCAAACATCTTTTACACGACCACGAGATGTGTCTTTCGACATGGTTGTTTAAGAAATTAGAAGCAACTAATTGCACCAGTTGGGGTTAAATAACTTATTTCAAGCTGAAAGATAATCGCCCATGCAGTAATTATCCAATAGGAGGCTCATAACTATTTGCTTAGTTAAATCCAGGTGGCAACTTTTTTTTGGAACAGGCAGTGTATATTGCTGCTGTCACACACAATATTCCTTAGAAGGACTTTTGAGTCTCTGAAACGTTTTTGTACAAATAAATATTCAACTACACTACCTAAACTCTCTGTCCCATCCTATGCTCCGCTCTACCTGACTACGAATGAGTCGAACATGCGTCGTAGGGTGCTATATAGCACACGATGACGCGTCTCGGCCAGCCAATCACTGTAATGCCAGTAGTCAACATGGCTACTGGCATTACAGTGAGGGCAGCACTTACCTGCACGTTTATTGGCTGCGTAGTAGCCAAGAAACGTGCGGGGAGGAGACTCGAGCATGGCGCTCAGGCACATGCGGTACTCGGCTGAGTACCGCCATGTGCTGAGCATCGAGATGCTCGAGCCAAACAGGTGATGCTCAATCATTACTAGTGGGTACTAGTGTTATTATTATTATTATTATTTTTATTTTTTATTATTATTATTTTATTACATTTACTGATCTATATACAAGTTGAATCTACTGTCACCAAAAATTTCAATGCAGTCTGAAAGCACCATGTTATAAAGCAGGAGAAGCTGAGCAGATTGATATATAGTTTTGTGGGGGGAAAATCTGTAAAACCTGTAATTTTCAAATTTTCATCTGCGGCCATGTGAAGAGCTATCTGTACAGGAACGAGGGGTTATCAGTGACTGACAGCTATTTCTGTATGCACACTTATACACACAGTGCTATCAATCACTTATAACTCCTCCCTCCTGTACCGATACTGTTCACAGAGGGTAGAAAAAGCACAGATATAAATTTATAAATTACAGGTTTTACTGAATCTTTTCCCACAAAAATATATATCAATCTTCTCCTGCTCTATAACATGATGCATTCAGATTGCATTTCATTTTATGGTGACAGGTCCTTTTTAAGTAATACCATTTTCAAAATACCATGATACTATGTACTTTCTTAATAATTTATGCCCCCTCACCTGCTCATTTTCTTTTATAGGAAACTGGATGCTTTTATTTATGATGCAGCAGTACTAAACTACATGGCCCGCAAAGATGAAGGCTGTAAGCTAGTGACTATTGGTAGTGGAAAAGTCTTTGCTACCACAGGTTATGGTATTGCTCTCCAAAAAGGCTCTAAGTGGAAACGATCCATCGATTTAGCATTACTACAGTTCCTAGGAGATGGTATGTACCTTTTAGCCCTACTGTTGCTTCTCTTTGTGATTCATATATTAGTATAATTTATATATTAGCTTTTAGATCGTATATAAAGATACAAGATAATATGTGATATGATATTTATATTAGAGATGTGCGAACTTCTTGAAATTAATTTCTGGGCCAATTTGCTGTATTGTTCCAATAACTTGATTCAGGTCCAAATTGATTCTAATTAGAAGTGCTCTAATTGGCTTTTCGCATTTTTGTTCTTTCTTCTTGCCACCCACCTTAAGTCTCCCCCCCCCCCCCCCTTTTAAGCTCTTTAACACAATGACAGCAATAGAAAGTAAAGTCAGGGCGACGCTGACATATATAGCTAAGTGTAAACACATAGATAGTGATGTTAACAGCTTGTTTAACCCCTTAAGGACTCCGCTCTATTTCACCTTAAGGACTTACTTTACATTCCCCATATGTCTACTTCATGTTTGGATCATTTTGGGAATGATATTTTATTTTTTGGGGATGTTACAAGGCTTAAAAGTTTAGAAGCAAATCTTGAAATTTTTCTGAAATTTTCAAAAACCCAATTTATAGGGACCAGTTCAGGTCTGAAATTACTTTTCGAGGCTTACATAATAGAAACCACCCAAAAATGACCCCATTCTATAAACTACACCCCTCAAGGTATTCAAAACTAATTTTACAAACTTTGTTAACCCTTTAGATGTTCCACAAGAATTAATGGAAAATAGAGATACCATTTCAAAATTTTACTTTTTTGGCAGATTTTCCATTTTAATATTTCTTTTCCAGGTACAAAGCAAGGGTTAACAGCCAAACAAAACTCTAAATGTATGGCCTTGATTCTGTAGTTTACCGAAACACCCCATATGTGGACGTAAACCGCTGTACGGGCACACGGCAGGGCGCAGAAGGAAAGGAATGCCATATGGTTTTTGGAAGGCAGGTTTTGCTGGACAGTTTTTTTTGACACCATGTCACATTTGAAGCCCCCCTGATGCAACCCTAGAGTAGAAACTCCATAAAAGTGACCCCATCTAAGAAACTACACCCCTCAAGGTATTGTCACTACCAGAGATTTGGGACGTTCTCACAGCTCTGTTTCTCCACCCCTGTGATGATGTCACTACTAGAGCTGGGAGGAGTTCTCACTGCTCTGTTTACTTTTGGTTTCCTTCCTCCCAGCTGTTCCTCATGCGTTTGATTTCCCTCTCTTTATATCACCCCTCCTCCTATTGTAGGGCGTGGATTATAGTTCTCATTTCAGTTGTAGCTCTTGCTTTAGTATCTTCACTTGTAGCTATCAGTTCACTGGACCTGTGTTCTGCTGCAGCAAGCACTCCGGATATTGCCAGCTGTCCTTGGATCCGTCTTCTCTGCGGCTGCAACACCTTCAGCTAAGTGTACAGACATTGTTGTGTACCTGATTATTTTCTGACTGGATCTGAGGTGGCCACGGTTCCCTCCATATACTGAGTAGGGCACCGGTGGCCGTGCCCCTTCCACTATTGTAGGGGTTACAGTGGTCATCAGTCTTAGGCACGTGGGCATGCCTCGTTCCGCCATTTGGATCCGGGCATGTGCTTTAGAAGAATAGGGAGAGCTTTGAGGGTCTGACAGGGGTCACCCTTTATCCTCCCTAGTTTTGGTCCGGTCAGTAGCTCTTTTACTGTGTATACTATTGTTGCTCACATACAGCCGTGACATTATAATCCACCAAAACCGTCCTTTTTTGACATGGATCCGCTTTCTGGCCTGGTTGACCGCATGCAGGGTCTTTCTTTGGAAGTAGTGGATCTCCGTCAATCTATGACTCAGCTTCAAGCATTGGGCTCTGCTCCGGCTCATGGAGTCTGTTGCGAGCCAAAGGTCTCACTTCCGGAAACGTTCTCCGGGGGCAGTGAGAATTTTGTTCGCTTCAGAGAGGCATGCAAACTCCATTTTTGCTTGTGTCCCCACTCCTCTGGTAAGGAGGAGCAGAGGGTGAGGATTGTCATCTCCCTGCTCAGGGGTAATGCTCAGACTTGGGCTTTTTCGCTGCCATCAGGGGATCCCTCCCTTCGATCCGTGGAAAGATTTTTTGTGGCCCTGGGGCAGATTTATGATGACCCGGATCGTGTTGCTCTGGCCGAATCTAACTTAAGTATTTTATGCCAGAACAAACTGTCTGCGGAGCTTTATTGTTCTGAATTTCGGAGATGGGCAGCTGATTCGGGTTGGAATGATGCTGCACTCCGGAGTCAGTTCTGTCATGGTCTCTCAGAGAGATTGAAAGATGTGTTTGCTTTCCATGAGAGACCAACATCCTTAGAGTCTGCCATGTCATTGGCGGTACGCCTTGACAGGCGTCTAAGAGAAAGAAACGAGACCTCTCTGTCCAGCCATTGTCAGTCTAGGGGCAGTGGTGCGGACTCATTCAGTGTGCAGGGGCCTCATCCTGTCTCACTCCCCTCTGAGGAGGAGCCTATGCAGCTAGGTCGACTTGCCCCTGATAAAAGAGGATTTAGTCCTCAGAGTATGGTGTGTTTTTGTTGTGGGGGCATAGGTCATTTGGCAAATGTTTGTCCCTCTAGGAGATTCTTGAACTGTACTAAGAGCGATAATAAGAGAAAAACCTCAAAAGGTAAATCATTAAATTCTGCTTCATCTGCTACTTTGGGCAAAGTTGATGTAGGAATTGATGCTTTTCCTCTGACCTGCAGTTACCGTTTTCTCCTGTCTGCCAGGGTGGCGCTAGAGAGCAAAGTCATTTCTTGTGAGATTTTTGTCGATAGTGGAGCGGCCGTCAATCTTATTGACACTGAATTTGTAGCCATGCATGGTTTTCAGGTTTGCACATTAGAAAAGGATATACCTGTTTTTGCTATTGACTCTGCTCCACTCTCACAGAGATCTCTGAAGGGCATTGTTCACAATATCCGGCTAGCTGTAGGTGACACTCATGTGGAGGATATATCTTGTTTTGTCCTTAACGGATTGCCTTCTCCTCTAGTTTTGGGGTTACCCTGGCTCACTAGACATAACCCCACTATTGATTGGCAAGGAAGGCAAATAAATGAGTGGAGTGACTTTTGTAGAGAGAATTGTCTTACAGCGACTTTTGCAGAGGTGTCTACTAAAACTGTGCCATCATTTCTCTCTGATTTCTCGGACGTGTTTTCCGAGAGCGGTGTTCAGGAGCTACCTCCTCACCGGGAGTTTGACTGTCCCATTAACCTCATTCCCGGCGCCAAGCTGCCAAAAGCACGCCTCTACAATCTCTCACAACCGGAAAGAATCGCAATGCGAACTTATATCTCCGAGAGTCTCGAGAAGGGGCATATTCGTCCCTCAAAGTCACCTGTGGCCGCGGGGTTTTTTTTGTTAAAAAAAAAGATGGCTCTCTGAGACCTTGCCTAGATTTTAGGGAGCTGAACCGTATCACGATTCGCGATCCCTATCCCCTTCCTCTGATCCCGGACCTCTTCAACCAAATTGTTGGGGCCAAGGTGTTTTCCAAATTGGATTTGAGAGGCGCGTACAACCTGGTCAGGGTCAGAGAGGGGGATGAATGGAAAACGGCCTTTAATACCCCTAACGGGCATTTCGAGAATCTCGTTATGCCTTTCGGCCTGATGAATGCTCCGGCCGTCTTTCAGCATTTTGTTAATAGTATTTTCTACCATTTAATGGGGAAATTTGTATTGGTGTATCTTGATGATATTTTGATTTTTTCCCCTGATGTTCAGACCCATCAGGATCATCTTTTTCAGGTTCTGCAGATTCTGCGGGAAAATAAATTGTACGCCAAGCTGGAGAAATGTCTTTTTATGGTATCGGAGATTCAATTTCTGGGATTTCTCCTCTCTGCTTCTGGTTTTCGCATGGATCCGGAGAAGGTCCGTGCTGTACTTGAGTGGGAGCTTCCTGAGAATCAGAAGGCATTGATGCGCTTTCTGGGTTTTGCGAACTATTACAGAAAGTTCATTTTGAATTATTCCTCTGTTGTCAAACCCCTTACTGACATGACAAAAAAGGGGGCGGATTTTTCCTCTTGGTCGGAGGAGGCGCTTGCAGCCTTTTCTAAGATTAAAGAGAGTTTTGCGTCTGCTCCCGTCTTGGTGCATCCCGATGTTTCCTTACCTTTTATTGTTGAGGTGGATGCTTCCGAGGTGGGTGTGGGTGCGGTTTTGTCCCAGGGCCCTTCTCCTGCCAAATGGCGACCCTGTGCCTTTTTCTCTAAAAAACTCTCCCCAGCAGAGAGAAACTATGATGTGGGAGATAGGGAGTTGTTGGCCATCAAGTTGGCTTTCGAGGAATGGCGCCATTGGTTGGAGGGGGCCAGGCACCCTATCACCGTTTTTACCGACCATAAGAATCTGGCATACTTGGAGTCGGCCAGGCGTATGAATCCGAGACAGGCCAGATGGTCTCTGTTCTTCTCCAGATTCAATTTTGTTGTTACATTCCGACCTGGGATAAAAAATGTGAAGGCTGATGCTCTCTCTCGCTGTTTTCCGGGAGGAGGAAACTCTGAGGACCCGGGTCCCATTTTGCTGGAGGGGGTAGTTGTTTCTGCTCTATATTCCGATTTGGAGGCCGAGGTCCAGGCTGCCCAGACTGAGGCACCTGCCCGTTGTCCTTCTGGGAAGTTGTTCGTGCCTCCTGAGCTACGTCACAAACTCTTTAAGGAGCATCATGATACGGTTCTTGCTGGTCACCCCGGGAGTAGAGCCACGGTAGATCTCATTGCTCGGAGATTTTGGTGGCCGGCTCTTCGTAAGTCGGTGGAGGGTTTTGTGGCTGCTTGTGAGACGTGCGCTCGCGCTAAGGTCCCTCGTTCACGGCCTTCAGGTTCCCTTCTCCCGTTACCCATACCTTCCCGTCCTTGGACACACCTGTCCATGGACTTTATCACGGATCTTCCTCGTTCCTCGGGGAAGTCGGTGATCCTGGTGGTGGTGGACCGTTTTAGCAAGATGGCTCATTTCGTACCTTTCCCTGGTTTATCCAATGCTAAAACGTTGGCGCAAGCTTTTGTCGACCATATTGTTAAATTTCACGGCATTCCCTCTGATATTGTTTCCGATAGAGGCACGCAGTTTGTGTCCAGGTTCTGGAAGGCTTTCTGTTCTCGCCTGGGGGTTCGGCTGTCCTTCTCTTCTGCTTTTCACCCGCAGTCGAATGGTCAGACTGAGCGCCTCAATCAGAATCTGGAGACATATTTGCGCTGTTTTGTGGCAGAGAACCAGGAGGATTGGTGTTCATTTCTCCCTCTTGCTAAGTTTGCTCTGAACAACCGTCGTCAGGAATCTTCTGATAAGTCACCATTCTTTGGTGCATATGGGTTCCATCCGCAGTTTGGGACATTCTCGGGAGGGGCTCTTTCTGGTTTACCTGAGGAGGAGAGATTTTCCTCGTCTTTGTCTACCATTTGGCAAAAGATTCAGAGTAATCTTAAAAAGATGAGTGAGAGGTATAGGCGTGTGGCTGATAAGAGACGTGTGCCTGGTCCGGACCTGAATGTGGGTGATCTGGTGTGGTTGTCTACAAGAAATATTAAACTGAAGGTTCCCTCCTGGAAATTGGGTCCCAAGTTTATTGGGCCTTATAAAATCTTGTCAGTCATCAATCCTGTTGCCTTCCGTCTTGATCTTCCACGGGTTTGGAAGATACATAATGTATTTCACAGATCTCTCTTAAAACCATATGTCCAGCCCACGGTACCCTCCTCTTTGCCTCCTCCTCCGATTTTGGTTGATGGCAATCTGGAGTTTGAGGTTTCCAGAATTGTGGACTCTCGCATTGTCCGCGGTTCTCTTCAGTACCTCGTTCATTGGAAGGGTTATGGTCCTGAGGAGGGGATGTGGGTTCCGGTGTCGGACATTAAAGCCACTCGCCTCATCAGGGCATTTCATAGGGCTCATCCTTAGAAGGTGGGTCCTGGGTGTCCAGAGTCCACCCGTAGAGGGGGGGGGGGGTACTGTCACTACCAGAGCTTTGGGACGTTCTCACAGCTCTGTTTCTCCACCCCTGTGATGATGTCACTACTAGAGCTGGGAGGAGTTCTCACTGCTCTGTTTACTTTTGGTTTCCTTCCTCCCAGCTGTTCCTCATGCGTTTGATTTCCCTCTCTTTATATCACCCCTCCTCCTATTGTAGGGCGTGGATTATAGTTCTCATTTCAGTTGTAGCTCTTGCTTTAGTATCTTCACTTGTAGCTATCAGTTCACTGGACCTGTGTTCTGCTGCAGCAAGCACTCCGGATATTGCCAGCTGTCCTTGGATCCGTCTTCTCTGCGGCTGCAACACCTTCAGCTAAGTGTACAGACATTGTTGTGTACCTGATTATTTTCTGACTGGATCTGAGGTGGCCACGGTTCCCTCCATATACTGAGTAGGGCACCGGTGGCCGTGCCCCTTCCACTATTGTAGGGGTTACAGTGGTCATCAGTCTTAGGCCTCTTTGGCATGCCTCGTTCCGCCATTTGGATCCGGGCATGTGCTTTAGCAGAATAGGGAGAGCTTTGAGGGTCTGACAGGGGTCACCCTTTATCCTCCCTAGTTTGGGTCCGGTCAGTAGCTCTTTTACTGTGTATACTATTGTTGCTCACATACAGCCGTGACAGGTATTCAAAACAGATTTTACAAACATCGTTAACCCTTTAGGTGTTCCACAAGAGTTATTGGCAAATGGAGATAAAATTTCAGAATTTAAATTTTTGGGCAAATTTTCCATTTTTCCCAGTAACAAAGCAAGGGTTAACAGCCGAACAAAACTCAATATTTATGGCCCTGATTCTGTAGTTTACAGAAACACCCCATATGTGGTCGTAAACGTCTGTACGGGGACATGGCAGGGCGCAGAAGGAAAGGAATGCCATACGGTTTTTGGAAGGCAGATTTTGCTGGACTGTTTTTTTTTTTGACACCATGTCCCATTTGAAGCCCCCCTAATGCACCCCTAGAGTAGAAACTCCAAAAAATTGGCCCAATTTTAGAAACTACGGGATAGGGTGGCAGTATTGTTGGTACTAGTTTAGGGTACATATGATTTTTGGTTGCTCTATATTACACTTTTTGTGAGGCAAGATAACAAGATATAGCTGTTTTGGCACCGTTTTTATTTTTTGTTATTTACAACATTCATCTAACAGGTTAGATCATGTGATATTTTTATAGACCAGGTTGTCACGGATGCGGCAATACCTAATATGTATACTTTGTTTTTATTTATGTTCCATAGTCTGAGAGCCATATTTTTTTAAGTTTTTGGGCGATTACCTTGGGTAGGGTATGATTTTTGAGGGATGAGATGACGGTTTTATTGGCACTATTTTGGGGTGCGTGTGACTTTTTGATCGCTTGCTATTACACTTTTTGTGATGTAAGGTGACAAAAAATGGTTTCTTTAGCACAGTTTTAATTTTAAATTTTTTACGGTGTTCATCTGAGGGGTTAGTTCATGTGATATTTTAATAGAGGCGGTCGATATGGATGCGGCGATAGCTAATATGTATACTTTTTATTTATTTATGTAAGTTTTACACAATAATATAATTTTTGAAACAAAAAAAGAAAATCATGTTTTAGTGTCTCCATATTCTGAGAGCCATAGTTTTTTCAGTTTTTGGGCAATTATCTTAGATATGATCTAATTTTTTGTGGGATGCGATGACGGTTTGATTGGCACTATTTTGGGGTGCATATGACTTTTTTATCGCTTGCTATTACACTTTTTGTGATGTAAGGTGACAAAAAATGGTTTATTTAGCACAGTTTTTATTTTTTATTTTTTACGGTGGTCATCTGAGAGGTTATGTCATGTGATATTTTTATAGAGCCAGTCGATACAAACGCGGCAATACCAAATATGTATATTTTTATTTTATTTATGTAAGTTTTACACTATAACAGCTTTTTTCAAACAAAAAAAATTATGTTTTAGTGTCTCCATATTCTGAGCCATAGTTTTTTTTATTTTTTGGGCGATTGTCTCAGGTAGGGGCTCATTTTTTGCGGGATGAGGTGACGGTTAGATTGGTACTATTTTGGTGGGAAAACGCCTTTTTGATCGCTTGCTGTTGTACTTTTTGTGATCTAAGGTGACAAAAAAATGGTTTATTTAGCACAGTTTTTTTTTTGTTTTTTTACTGTGTTAATCTGAGGGGTTAGGTCATGTGATATGTTTATAGAGCCAGTCGATACGGACGCAGTGATACCTAATATGTATACTTATTTTTTTTCCCTATTTTTTCCAATTTTTTTTTACTTTATTTGGGGAAAATGACGTTTTTATTTATTTTTACTTGAAACAAAATTTTTTTGGGGGGAAAACTTTATTTTTTCAACTTTTTTTTCACTTTATTTTTTTGTCCCACTTTAACACTTGAACTTTGGGGGGTATATTCCTTTACAATGCATTCCAATACTTCTGTATTGGAATGTATTGGCTGTATGAGTAATACTGTGTGTATTACTCATACAGCTTCCGGGGCCTGTGAGATCCAGGGGGCTGGATCTCACAGGCTCTTCACCGGAAGGCAGCGCAATGCCTTCCTTAGACATCGCGCTGCCTTCCATGCCATCAGGTCCCCCCCACAGCCGCATGGGGACCCGATGGCACTGCCGACCACCGCCGCAACCGCAGGTAAAAGGCGCAAACCGCAGGTATGAATTGACCTGCGGTTTGCGGCGATCGCCGATATGGGGCGTTGTGACAGGATGCCCGCTGAATGATTTCAGCAGGCATCCTGTCACAATTAACCCCCGCTACGCCGCAATCGCGGTTTAAACCCATGACGTACGCCTTAAGGACTCGGGAAACATGCCGTACCGGTACGTCATGCGTCCCTAAGGGGTTAAGAACACATCACACCTTTCCACTTCTTATGCTTTTTAATATTAGCTAAACAGAAAAGTTCTAAAATTGTCCCATATTGGGGGCTGATGGTGTTTAAACACACACAGTGTTGTCATAAAAAAAACTATGGCTTGCTAGGAACGAGTGTCCAAAAAGGATTCCTTTATGGGCAGATGCCTACCCATATTTATACATACAAATGGTAGTGTTAGGAGATACAATGATTTTTTGAACTTGCATTAAGTAATTCTCCCTTTTTTAGGGGAGCATCAGCAATAGAGTGTGAAAGTAGAAAAGGTAAGGTCTAAGGTATGTTAGTGCATAGTGTATTAGTGGCATGTGGCAGCGATAGTAATAGCAGCAGTAGCAGCACAGCTGGGAACAGACAAAGCAGTAGATGTTTGTGTGACTTTGTAGGGGTAATAATAGTAGTATTATTGGTTACTGGGTAGGGCTTACAGTAGTGGCAGTAGGAAATTAGCAGCTGTGGTGGTGGCAGCAGCAGCCATACAGTATGGAACATGATAGTACAGGTGAAACTCGAAAAATTTGAATATCGTGCAAAAGTCCATTTATTTTAGTAATGCAAATTAAAAGGAATTGCATTAATGCAGCTTAAAATTAGAATTCTGTGAAAAGGTTCAATATTCTAGGCTCAAAGTGACACACTCTAGTCATCTAATTAATCCATATCCCCTGAGCAAAGGGTACCTCAGAATTCAGACTTTGGGGTTTCATAAGCTGTAAGCCATAATCATCCAAATTACAACAAATAAAGGCTTGAAATATCTTGCTTTGCATGTTATGAGTCTATCTTACCTTTTAAGTTGCATTACTGAAATAAATGAACTTTGCACGATATTCAAATTTTTCGAATTTCACCTGTAGGATGGCAGACAGCAGCAGTGGCATGATGGAGCCAGAGATGAATAGCCACTGTTAGTAAAGGCAGATCTATTTATTCAGTTGGAGTGTGAAAATCCTCACGTATCCATCTCTGATTCATTTTGACAAAAGTGATGAAGGGCAAGTTTTCTTGATTGGATGTGACAGCGCCACCTGATAGGATAGAGCCAATGTCTGTGATCTGCCTGCCCAGAAGACCATGGAGTGAGGGAATGAGGTATATACCAGGAAAAGGTCAACGTTAATTAGAAAATAAATTTTTAACAGGTTCAGGACCTTGGACGAGAATGCTCGTCCTAACTTGCAGGTACTTAATGCACTAGGAGGAGCATTCTCGTCCTAGGGTTAACGCGCTGCCCCACAACTGCTGCCAGGATCAGCAGCAGGGGCCCGGCTGATACTGACAGCTGGGCCCCTGCTGTATCTGCCAGCATCGGTGAAAACACAGATGCCGGCAGATTAAGCCCCTGTTTGAAGCGGTCACGCTGACCGCAGCATACAGGGGGTTTGCGGCAGCTTGTACATCCTCATCGGGTCCCCGTGCTGCGGTGACGGGAACCGAGCGTTGCTATGGCAGCCCCAATGCCTTGAACAGGCATCAGGACTGCCAGCTATGGAAGCCCAGGAGATCCAGGCCCAGGGCTGGGTCTCCTAGGCAACTGTTAGCGTCTTACAGTGTAAGACACTGACAGTTCAATACACCACAATACAGATGTATTGTGCTGTATTAAAACAGGGATCAGACCCTGTCCATAGTGGGACAAAAATAAAGTTAAAAAAGAAGTTAAAAAAAAAAAGTTTTACGAAAAAAATATTAAAGTTTCAAGTAAAAAAAATAAAAATAAATTTCCCCCAAATATAGTAAAAAGAAATTTGTAAAAAAAAGGGAAAAAAAGAAAAGTAGACATATTAGGTATCACTGCGCCCGGATCGACCGGCTCTATAAACATATCACATGACCTAACCTCTCAGATGAACACCGTAAAAATAAAAAAATTAAAGCTGTGCTAAATAAACCATTTTTTGTCATCTTACAACAGTAAAACACCAAGTGATTAAAATGGCGAATGCCCGCAAAAATTGTACCAATCTTACCTTCACCTCATCCCGCAAAAAATGAGCCCCTACCTAAGACAATCGCCCTAAAAATAAAAAAAACTATGGCTCAAAATATGGAGACACTAAAACATCATTTTTTTTGTTCTAAAAATGCTGTTATTGTGTAAAACTTAAGTAAATAAAAAAGTATACATATTAGGTATCATCACGTCCGTAATAACCTGCTCTATAAAAATATCACATGACCTAACCCCTCAGATGAACACCGTAAAAAAAATAAAAAGTGTAATAGCAAGCGATCAAAACAGCATATGCACCCCAAAATAGTGCCAATCAAACCGACATCTCATCCCGCAAAAATGATACCCTACCTAAGATAATCACCCAAAAACTGAAAAAACTATGGGTCTCAGAATATGGAGACACTAAAACATGATTTTTTTTTTTGTTTCAAAAATATTATTGTGTAAAACTTAAATAAATAAAGAAAAGTATACATATTAGGTATTGCCACGTCCATAACGACCAGCTCTATAAAAATACCACATGACCTAACCCCTCAGGTAAACACCGTAAAAAAAATCAAAATAAAAACTGTGTAAAAATAAAGATATTTTTTATCACCTTACATCACAAAAAGTGTAATAGCAAGCGATCAAAAAGTCATACGCACCCCAAAATAGTGCCAATCAAACCCTCATCTCATCCCGAAAAAATCATACCCTATCTAAGATAATCGCCCAAAAACTGAAAAAAACTGTGGCTCTATGGCTGATAGAGACGATGGAGACACTAAAACATGATTTTTTGGTTTAAAAATGAAATCATTGTGTAAAACTTACATAAATAAAAAAAAAGTATTCATATTTGGTATTGTCGCGTTCGTGACAACGTGCTCTATAAAAATACCAAATGATATAACCTGTCAGATAAATGTTGTAAATTAAAAATAAATAAAAAAACGGTGCCAAAACAGCTATTTCTTGTTACCTTGCCTCACAAAAAATGTAATATAGAGCAACCAAAAATCATATGTACCCTAAAATAGTACCAAGAAAACTGCCATTTTATCCTGTAGTTTCCAAAATGGTGTCTCTTTTTTTGGAGTTTCTACTCTAGGGGTGCATCTAGGGGGCTTCAAATGGGTCACGGTGTCAAAAAACCAGTCCAGCAAAATCTGCCTTCCAAAAACCGTATGGCATTCCTTTCCTTCTGCGCCTTGCCGTGTGCCTGTACAGCAGTTTACGACCACATATGTGGTGTTTCTGTAAACTACAGAATCAGGGCCATATAGAATGAGTTTTATTTGGCTGTTAACCCTTGCTTTGTAACTGGAAAAAATGGATTCAAATGGAAAATCTGCCAAAAAAGTGAAATTTTGAAATGTTATCTCTATTTCCCATTAATTCTTGTGGAACACCTAAAGGGTTAACAAAGTTTGCAAAATCAGTTTTGAATACCTTGAGGGGTGTTGTTTGTAAAATGGGGTCATTTTTGGGTGGTTTCTGTTATGTAAGCCTCTCAAAGTGATTTCAGACCTGAACTGGTCCTGAAAAAGTGTGTTTTAGAAATTTTCGGAAAAATTTCAAGATTTGCTTCTAAACTTCTAAGCCTTGTAACGTCCCCCAAAAATAAAATGGCATTCACAAAATGATCCAAACATGAAGTAGACATATGGGGAATGTAAAGTAATAACAATTTTTAGAGGTATTACTATCTATTATAAAAATAGAGAAATTGAAATTTGCTAATATTTCCAAATGTTTGGTAAATTTGGAACTTTTTTATAAATATTTTTTATTTATTTTTTTACTCAATTTTACCACTGTCATGAAGTGCTATTCATGATTAGAAAACAATCTCAGAATGGCCTGGATAAGTAAAAGCGTTTTAAAGTTATCACCACATAAAGCTACACATGTCAGATTTGCAAAAAATGGCCTGGTCCATAAGGTGAAAAATGGCAGGGTCCTAAAAGGTTTAATAATAGCAAAACTGAAATAGTTTTTGAGAAAAAACAAGGCAGATTATGCAGCATTTGCAGCAAATTGTATTCAGCTGGTACCGACAAAAAGCCTACTTATGAACTTTAGAAATATAGGAAAAAAAAGGCTGGCTGTTCAACCACTTAAAAAATAAGGTTGTTGCAGGATTTTGGTGTTTGTAGAATGTGCAGTTCACACGTAAACGTTCCACTTGCTGTTAGCAACTACCCTCCATACGAAACTGTTGGTTCAATCTATCTAACTAAATATGTCATTATACTTATTCTATAACACTCTAAGGTTGCTGGCTTGTGTCTGCAGTTGCTTTCTGCCAGACACTTCCAAAACACATTCTCTCACATTGCAAGCTGTGCTCTGTATAGCATCTCTTAAGCCTAGAGACTGAAGGGCCTGCCAAAATCCTGTACCTGATTGGCTCACAAGTTGTCTGTCAGCCTCTGAGCCAACCAGATCAAGCCTCTGTCCTTCCAAGGTGACATGATCCTCTCTCTTTATCCTCCCTACCATTTTCCCAGCTGATTTTCACAATAAAATGGTGCCTGATTCGTCCAAAGCAATTGTCAAAACATAGGATTTGTTTGGTCAGCAGAAATTTTGCAGAACCCGTAAGAAATCCGATTAGTTCAGAATAGATTTGCTCATCTCTAATTCATATAATACATTTTCATAGACATTTTCAAATCTGTTTAAAACTCTACATTTATGTCACGCTTTGTTGTGGGAGGGAAACACCACACCGAGCATAGGATGGAAGGGGGAAACGAGGAATTAGGCCTTAGAACTAGGGAAGAAAGATGGACACCTCCTAGTGAATACCCTAACCAAAATCCTGACTGACTACCAGTATGAACAGACCCCAAAGGTAGGTGAGCTCATACACAGGAATACCTAGAGTCCTATCTAGCCCTATAGGACCCTGATGCTAATGGCAGGGACGAGAATACCTGTTCCTCCAAAAGGAAGGACGAACAGGAGTCTACTTCAGGCCTAATACAAACAATAGGGAAATGCAACACACATAACTCAAACAAAACACAAAAGGGAAAGGAAATACTTAACGTCAAAGAGGCTATGGAAGCACTAGGAACTCAGCTGACATCGAACCACAAACAATCCATAGCAATACCATGCTTTCTCTAGCGTGATGTATTGGCATGACAGGAAGCAATACTGTAAGTTCACATATTTCAAACAGAAGACAATGACCAAGGCATTTTTGTAGAATTTTTTGTTAAATAAATTACTTTTATTGAGTGCTAAATGTGTACATAGAAGTAAAGGAGCCTATAGAACTGCACCTAACATTATGGTGCCAAGTTTTATCAAGGAAGACAGAAGGGCCTGTTGAAGGTTTTTCCAATTAAACATAAGAGTTAAGTTGACTAGTTTTGGGGACCGGCCAACTATTCTATGAGCATAGCGGTGTGACGCTGACCAAACTGATGGTGTAAGTGATGTCAGGGGGAAAAAAACGGTCAGGCATGTTGAATTTCAACTCCTGATCCTTTTGATCTCAAGGGACAAAACTATTACTAGAGGTGTCTGGCAGTGGCTTTATTCTCTCTCTACTTTGAGAACACATGCCTCCTTGGCCAAGATGAACCTCCATATATATGGGGATGTATGGAATAAGATGTCATCTGAACACGTACGTGTATGAGAGCTATCGAAGTGGTATAGACACCTTAACATTGCAAGTCATGTACAGGTTCCCACTAGAGATGAGCGAATTTTTCAACAATTCAATTCGCCGGTTAGCCGAATTATTCTGGACAAATGTGGTTTGATCTGAATATATTTGCGGTGAATTAAGTTAAAAAAACAGCTATTTCCTGGATGCTTAGAGCCTTTATAGTGGTGTAGAAAACGGTGCCTTGTAGTAACACGAATATGGAGTCTGCTTTGGTAGTGAAATAATACAGTGAGTTCGTATGACATGCAGATGACAGGTGTCGCTCTTAGAATCACTGCCCACTTAACTTATTAGGGCAGTCACAGGGCCTAAACTGACCAAATAACTCAAGTATGAACTCAGCCTCGATGTTAGCATCAAGTAGAAGCGCATTCCTTTTACACCGCCGCCAGCTGATTCCACATAGATGTCTACAGAAACTGTTCTATTAAACGCGTATACAAGTAAAGCCCCCAAGACAAAGTGGAGAGGATGTCAGCAGTAAGTTTGTGTTGACGTCACTGATTATTTTACCCTTCTTCTGATTCGTCAGAATAACCCCCAAAAATTAATCCTGTCTGTGGAGCATACGCCTTCACTCACTCTGCATTTGCTCAATAATCCATTAGTATTGTTAATGCCCCCCAAAAAACCGGAGTGGATGTAAAACAGAAATAACACGTGAATGGAATATTTGCAGGTCCTCTGTGTTTTGTACCCACTCCTGCTTTTGGCTAACAAATCATAAGCCAATTCTGATGGGACCATACACGCCTTATATCTGCTACACAGACAGGATCCGTTGTGCGTCTCATTTTTCCTTCCTTCTGACAGATCAGAAGAAAGGTCAAATAAATCATGATGTCAGCCAGGCTGAAAGGCAAAATAGTGGCCCAGTCATGAAGTGGGCACAGTGGGAACAGCATGAGTAGTCCACAAAGTGGACCTTTGACATATTGATGAGAGGTGCGCAGCATCAGTATACCACAGAGTGGCAAGCAGCATCAGGAAACCACAGAGTGGCAAGGTGACATAGTGTGGAGATCAACTAAACAATAACAAGACCCTATCTGGGAAGGGTAACTATAAACAAACAATTCAAGCCTGTTAAGGCTAATGACCTCTCATATCCCAGATAATAAAACTTAACTTTTATTAAGTCTACTAAGATTCCTGAGTGAAATAAATGTGAGCACTACTAGTTAGGACATTACTGCTGAAATACTGACAGGACATCAGAAATTTTAAACTTAGTAGTGCTCACATTTATTTTGCTCAGGAATGTTAGTAGACTTAATAAAAGTTAAGTTTTATTATCTGGGATAAGAGAGGTCATTAGCCTTAACAGGCTTGAATTGTTTGTGTATAGTGTGGAGATGGCAGCAGCAGTAGGAGGATACCACAGAGTGGCAAGGTGACATAGTGTGGATATGGCAGCAGCATCAGGAGACCACAGAGTGGCAAGGTGACAGTGTGAATATGGCAGCAGCAGGAGAATACCACAGAGTGGCAAATTGACCCAGTGGGAATATGGCAGCAGCAGGAGGATACCACAGAGTGGCAAGGTGACATAGTGTGGAGATGGCAGTTGAAGCAGCAGCATCAGGATATACCACATAGTGGCAAGATAACATAATGTGGAGATGGCATCAGCAGCAGGAGGATAACGCAGAGCGGCAAGGTAACATACTGTGGATATGGCAGCAGCATCAGGTGACCACAGAGTGGCAAGGTAACACAGTGTAGAGATGGCAGCAGCAGCATCAGGATACCGCAGAGTGGCAAGGTGATATACTGTGGATATGGCAGCAGCATCAGGTGACCACAGAGTGGCAAGGTAACATAGTGTGGAGATGGCAGCAGCAGGAGGATACCACAGAGTGGCAAGGTGACATAGTGTAGAGATGGCAGCAGCAGGAGGATACCACAGAGTGGTAAGGTAACATAGTGTGGAGATGGCAGCAGCAGCAGGACTATACCACAGAGTGGCAAGGTGACATAGTGTGGGGATAGCAGAAGCATCAGGAGACCACAGAGTGACAAAGGGAAAGTGTGGAGATGGCAGCAGAAGGAGGATACAACAGAGTGGCAAGTTGCCATAGTGTGGAGATGGCAGCAGCAGGAGGATTCCACAGAGTGGCAAGGTGACATAGTCTGGATATGGCAGTAGCAGCAGAAGCATGAGGATACCACAAAGTGGAAAGGTGACAGTGTGGATATGGCAGCAAAAGGAGGATACCACAGAGTGACAAGTTGATAAAGTTTGGAGATGGCAGCAGCAGCAGGAGGTTACCACAGAGCAGCAAGGTGACAGTGTGAAGATGGCAGCAGCAGGAGGATACCACAGAGTGGCAATGTGACATAGTGTTGAGATGGCAGCAGCAGCAGGAGGATACCACAGAGTGGCAAGGTGATATAGTGTGGAGATGGCAGCAAAAGAAGGATACCACAGAGTGGCAAGGTGATATAGTGTGGAGATGGCAGCAGGAGGATACCACAGAATGGCGAGGTGACATAGTGTGGATATGGCAGCACCATCAGTAGACCACAGAGTCGCAAGGTGACTTAGTTTGGAGATGGCAGTAGCAGCAGCAGGAGGATACCACAGATTTGCAAGGTGACATAGTGTGGAGATGGCAGCAGCATCAGGATACCACAGAGTGGCAAGGTGACAGTGTGGATATGGCAGCAAAAGGAGGATACCACAGAGTGGCAATGTGACATAGTGTGGAGATGGCAGCAGCAGCATGGGGATACCACAGAGTGGCAATGTGACAGTGTGGAGATGGCAGCAGGAGGATACCACAGAGCGGCAAGGTGACATAGTGTGGAGATAGCAGCAGCAGTAGGATACCACAGAATGGCGAGGTGACATAGTGTGGAGATGGCAGCACCATCAGTAGACCACAGAGTCGCAAGGTGACATAATGTGGAGATGGCAGCAGCATCAAGATACCACAGAGTGGCAAGGTGACATATTTTGGAGATGGCAGTAGCAGCAGCAGGAGGATACCACAGATTGGCAAGGTGACATAGTGTGGAGATGGCAGCAGAAGCAGCAGCATGAGGATACCACAGAGTAGCAAGGTGACATAGTGTGAAGATGGCAGCAGCAGCAGGAGGATACCACAAAGTGGCAAGGTGACATCATGTGGAGATGGCAGTAGCAGGAGGATACCACAGATTGGCAAGGTGACATAGCGTGGAGATGGCAGCAGCATCAGGATACCATACCAGCATCAGGGTGACATAGTGTGGATATGGCAGCAAAAGGAGGATACCACAGAGTGGCAAGGTGATAGTGTAGAGATGGCAGCAGGAGGATACCACAGAGCGGCAAGGTGACATAGAGTGGAGATGGCAGCAGCAGCAGGAGGATGCTACAGAGTGGCAAGGTGACACAGTGTGGAGATGGCAGTAGCAGCAGCAGCATGAGGATACCACAGAGCGGCAAGGTGACATAGTGTGGAGATGGCAGCAGCAGCAGGAGGATACCACAGAGTGGCAAGGTGACATAGTGTGGAGATGGCAGCAGCAGTAGGATACCACAGAATGGCAAGGTGACAGTGTGGAGATGGCAGTAGCAGCAGCAGCATGAGGATACCACAAAGTGGCAAGGTGACATAGTGTGGAGATGGCAGCAGCAGCAGAAGGATACCACAGAATGGCAGGGTGACATAGTGTGGAGATGGCAGCAGAAGCAGCCGCATGAGGATACCACAGAGTGGCAAGGTGACATAGTGTGAAGATGGTAGCAGCAGCAGGAGGATACCACAAAGTAGAAAGGTGACATAGTATGGAGATGGCAGCAGAAGCAGCAGCATTAGGATACCACAGAGTGGCAAGGTGACATAGTGTGGAGATGTCAGTAGCAGCAGCAGCAGCATGAGGATACCACAAAGTGGAAAGGTGACATAGTGTGGAGATAGCAGCAGCAGCAGCAGGAGGATACCACAAAGTGGCAAGGTGACATAGTTTAGAGATGGCAGAAGCAGCAGTATCAGGATACCACAGAGGGCAAGGTGATATAGTGTGGAGATGGCAGCAGCAGGAGGATACCACAGAGTGGTAAGGTGACAAACTGTGGAGATGCCAGTAGCTGCAGCAGCAGGAGGATACCACATAGTGGCAAGATGACATAGTGTGGAGATAGCAGCAGCAGAAGGACACCACAGAGTGGCAAGGTGATGTAGCGTGGAGATGGCAGCAGCAGCTGCTGCATCAGGAGACCACAAAGTGACCTGGTGACAGAGTGGGGTGGTGGGTGGCATTTCCAGTACTTGCTGATGAAGGTGGCTGAAAGAAGTAGCACTTGACATCAGATGTATGGCATCATATGGGTGGCAGCAACAGAGTAGTAGCTGGGGCAGGTAGTTAGAAGAAACCGGTCTCTTTTATCAAACTGTTGGTGTGGCACCATGATCCACGCCTGATTCATCTTGACAAAGGTCAGTCTCTCCACATTTTGGGTGGACAGGCGAGTTCTCCTTGGGGTAACTGTGGCCCTCGCTGCACTAAACACCTGCTCTGATGCCACACTACTGGCCGGGCAGGACAGCTTTTCCATGGCAAACTCTGCTAGTTGCTGCCACAAATCCAGTTTGGCTGCCCAGTAGTCCAGTGTATTTTTCTTGTGGGTTGGCAGGGTGCTGTCCAAGTATGCCACCTGCTGGTTCAGGTCCTGCTCCAGGTCTACCTGCTGCTGCTGGTGAGTAATTTTTTCACTATGAGGGTGAAGAAAGCTACTCATCAGCGACTGTAGATTCAGGCTGCTACTGATAGAGCTGGTACTGCTACTGCCACCCCACCCCTCCCCAGCAGCCATGGCAGTGGAATGTGGGAGCAGAGGGCCCCCCGGTCAGACCTGCGAGAGGATGGATGATGGCACAGATAGGCAGCGGCCAAGTGACTACATAGGATGTATCTGTAGTAGTTCAGTTTGTCCTCCCTCTTAGTGGGTGTAAAAAAGGCCCACATTCTGGATAGGTAGCAAGGGTACAACAAGGTGGAGAGCCAGAAGTAATTTCTCTGCCGAATGTTGACAATTCAACTGTAACTTCACCTCTTGCTGCTCCTCCTCTCCTGTCACCTGAGTAGAAAACCACCCATTTAGCTACACATTGCCTGTGCTCCAATGTCCTCCTCACCCTTCTCCTCTTCTTCCAATTCAGCCCCCACAGGGCTCATGTGGCCTTGAGATCTAGGCGCCACGTCTCCAGTACCCTGACCAGCCATTGTTACCAGTATCTGTTCCAGGACATAAAGCAGTTGAATGACGTAGTTCAGCCCATAGTCCAGGTGACTGACAAATAACGTGGCGTCCTCAAAGGGCCTGAGAAAACGTCAGGTGTCACGCATGAGCTGCCATTGGCTGACATCGAAGTTACGTTGATGGCCTTTCTCTGTTCGTATAGTCGGTCCAACATATGGAGGGTGGAATTCCAGCGGATGGAAATGTGCTTTGCGGTGTACGAGTGGCTGAAGTGCTGCCATTGGCTGACATCGAAGAAATCGTTGATGGCCTTTCTCTGTTCGTATAGTCGATCCAACATATGGAGGGTGGAATTCCAGCGGGTGGAAATGTCGCATATCAGCCTATGTTGGGGGATGCCGTTCTGCTGCTGCAGCTCAAGGAGGATGTGCTTTGCGGTGTACGAGTGGCTGAAGTGCATGCAAAGTTTCCTGGCCATTTTTAGGATGTCTTGCAGATGGGTGGAAGACTTCAGGAACCGCTTGACAACCAGATTGAACACGTGTGCCATGCAGGGCGCATGGCTCAGCCCTCCTTGACACAGTGCCGACACAATGTTCTTCCCGTTGTCGGTCACCATGGTTCCAATTTTGAGTTGTCGGGGAGAAAGCCAGGATTCGGTTTCTTGACAAAGGACACAGAGCAGTTCCTCCCCTGTGTGACTCCGTTCGCCCATTGAAACGAGGTGCAGAACAGCGTGACACTGCCGTGCCATGCACATGTAGTATGCTGGAGGGGCACTGTGACTTGTCCCTGCAGTTATGGCTAAGGACATGGTGGAGGATGAGGAGGCAGAGGCGGACATTATCGCAGGACCAACGGCGTCACAACGTGGAGGCGGACCTGGCCAAGTTGCTGGTTTGGCTGTGCAGAAACCACATTCACCCAGTGGGCCGAAGAGAAGATGTACTGTCCTTGACCATAGTTATAGCTCCACGCGTCGGTGCTGCAGTGCACTTTGGCAGAAACCGACAGGCTCAAGGACTGGCCCACCTTCTGTTCTATATATTTGTGCAGGGCTGGTCCTGCCTTTTTCGCAAAGAAATGACGGCTTGGGACTCTCCACCTCGGCTCGGCACAAGCCATCAGTTCTCTGAAAGGTGCAGAGTCGACCACTTGGAAAGAGAGGGACTGTAGCAATAGCAACTTGGACAGGAGTACGTTCAGTTTCTGCGCCGTGCACGCATACTACTGTCTCTTAAATCGCTTTGGTAATCGATTGCTGAAGGAATGACTGACGAGGAGTAGGAGGAGCAGGAGCATCTGGACCAGCAGAAGATGGGAATGACAGACAGCTTCTTTTCTGCTGAGGTGGTGGAGTCTTGATGGGCTGAAACTGGGTGCATGCCACTGAGTTATGCAGTGGTAGCTGCGGCAAGCTGGACCACCACATCGGAGCCACAGTTCTTCCAGGCCACTGCTTGGTGATGCTGCATATGTTGACCCAGGGCCGTAGTGCCAACATTGGCACCCTGGCCACGCTTCACATTCTGCCCACATATTCTACATATGGCCACCTTAACCTCCTCTGGCAGCTTAATAAAATAATGCCACACCGCCGAGTAGGTGATTTTCCCCCCAACAGTCCGCACTGAGTGATTGCTACTGCCGCTGCCTTCGTGAACCACTGCAGCACTACTTCCCGGGCAGGTAGGCTGATGCAAAGAAGGTGGTCTATCATGGGCATGTTTGGCTTGTGACCTCCCACTGCTGCCACCCTGCTGACTCCCAGCCATGCTAACTAAGGGTTGTGTCTGACGGTACACTGGGAGTGTCTGATGTCAGTTGGGATGACGTGGATGACCGAGTTAACCAATCAAGAACCGCTGGGTTGCTGGTGAAGCCACGAATGCTACATGACACCCGGAGCTCAGGCCTCTCTCTGCGACTCCTGCTGCCACGCCCCCTTACTCTGCTGCGACCTCTGCCTGCTCCAGAAACATTTAGGCCTTTTTACCTCCTTTGTGCATGGCCTGGCACTTCTCTGTCTGACATACTTTTAGCTGAACTAAATAAATTAAAAGCAAATTAAAACACCCCTAAAAACGACGAATATATTTTTCTTTTGCCACAAATAACTGCAACAGTGAAGTGCAAATATATTTTTCTTTTTGTACTGAAATAGGCCACTAAACATTTTAGCAGAAATAAATGCACCAGTGAAGTGCATAAATAATTTTCTTTCTGTACTAAAATAGGCCACTAAACGCTTTTACAGCAAATAAGTGCACCAGTGAAGTGTGTATATTTTTTTCTCTATCTATAATGAAATAGGCCACTAAACTCTTTCGCCACAAATAAGTGCACCAGTTAAGTGCGTATATATGTTTTTTTTTCTGTACTGAAATAGGCCACTAAATGCTTTCAACACATATAACTGCAGAAGTGAACAGAGAATATATTTTTCTTTTTGTACTGAAATAGGCCAATAAACACTTTTATCATAAATAAAGTCACCAATGAAGTGCGCATCTTTTTTTCCTTTTTTGTACTGAAATAGGACACTGAACGCTTTCACAAATAATTGCAGAAGTGAAATGCGTATATATATTTTTCAGTTTTTGGCCTGAAATAGGCCACTAAACTCTTTCACAAATAAATGAACCAGTGAAGTGCGCATATTTTTTTCTTTTTTGTACTAAAATAGGACACTGAACCTTTTCAACAAATATAACTGCAAAAGTGAAATGCGTATATATTTTTCCTTTTTGTACTGAAATAGGCCACTAAACTCTTTTACAAATAAATGCAACAGTGAAGTGCATATATTTTTTTCCTTTTTGTACTGAAATAGGACATTGAATGCTTTCCCCATACATAACTGCAGAAGTGAAATGCGTATATATTTTTCCTTTCTGTACTGAAATAGGCCACTAAACTCTTTTAAAAATAAATGCAACAGTGAAGTCTGTATATTTTTTTCCTTTTTGTACTAAAATAGGACACTGAACGCTTTCACCACATATAACTGCAGAAGTGAAATACGTACATATTTTTCCTTTTTGTACTGAAATAGGCCACTAAACTCCTTCAACACTAATAACTGCAGAAGAGAAATGCGTAAATATTTTTCTTTTTTCACAGATATAGGCCACTGCTTTTAAACATAGCACTTGCACCCCAATTTCAAGAACAAATTGCTATAATGCCAGAGCTGTATAATGGCTATTTGGATCGCCAAATAAGGTTTCCCTTCACTTGTAAATCGCTTTTGTTTCACAATGAGGTTTTTCTAGCACTGTCCCAAGCGACTTCAGATGTCTTTCCCTGCACTAAGTTGCTGTGAAATGATTCCTCCCTATCCTTTCCCTGCACTTGTAAATCGCTTTTCTGGCACTGTTCCTAGTGCCTTTTGACGTCTCTCCCTGCACTAAGATGCTGTGAAATGATTCCTCCCTATCATTTCCCTGCAATTATAAATTGTTTTTTAAGGGTTTTTTTAAACAGAGGTTTTTCAAATTGCTGTCCCTAGCGCCTTCTCACGTCTGTCCCTGCACTCTGAAAGCTGGGAAATGTCTGACTCTAAGATGGCCGCCGTATTTATAGTGCTGTGACATTACAGGGCTGGCTGCTGATTGGCTGCATGCATGGCATTATGGGTCAGCCCATCTTCCCAGAATTCCTTGCCCCATGCCCTCACACGTGTAGCTGCCATTTTAGGAAAAATTGTGATTCGTTACCACGAAGTGTGAGGAAATTTGCACTCATTGCGAATAAATTTTTTCCTGAACTTCGGATCAAATTCCACTTCCTCAGCTTTGATTCGCTCATCTCTAGTTTCCACCTTCCAGTAGCAAAGGGCATATCCAAGTTCTCCATGGACTGTCTCTATGGTATGATTGCCTGCAGGGCTGGGACAAGGTCCACCACCAACAGAGGCTGAGCTGCCCAAGTGTGCCCCCCCCCCCCCTCCGGGGCGTTCCTTGTAATTTTACCCCATCCAGAACCCCATCAGACCTCAGATCAGACGGAAAAGAATATTATCTTTATTTCAGAACTATCTTACTTCACTTCAGGGCAGACTCTCACGCTCTATCCCTGCTGGGGCCTGGGCTGGGTCATTACACAGTGCTGTGCTGCTGCCCGCGCTGCTCCTGGTCTCCAGAGGGCGCACATGTGACCTGACTGCATACAGCGTGTCAGGTCAAAATGCGCGCTGTACGCAGCCAGTCAGGCAAGCGACTGAGCAGAGACCAGAGCAGCGGAACGGCCGAGCCAGGAGGCAGAGCGGGGATGGAGCACGTAAGTCAGTGCCAAGTGCTCACTACTCCCTCCGTCCACCAGCGCGGCTGGCAGCCCGGCAGGCGCGGCAGCAGCAGCGACGTGGTCAGTGGCCTGCCTGCCGCCCAGAGGCTGGGGAGCTGGCCTGCGCCCTGAGGCTGGAGCCTCCCCAGCCTCTGTGTCGGCCCGGCCCTGATTGCCTGTATGAATGGTTGAAACTCTTAGTTAAGTACATTTTATCTGCAATCTGTGTGAACAAAGGAAATGTTATTCTTGACTATACACAAAATTCAAAGAAAGAAAATGGCAATTTGCAACAGCTGTTCTAATAATGTCTATTTCTTAACCAGCTGTCACTGTTGCTTTAGATTTGTCTTTGCTAGGTCTTCAATTTTCCCTATACATTCTCCCTGAATAGAATTGCTTACCCCACACTCACATTGAAAATGAGAAAACTAGAAACAAATATATCAGTTGCATGCCTCCATCGTGTTTACAGCCTGTGGCCTAATAGTTAAATGAGAAACTAACCAATCAACTATGAATATTAGACTGCAATCTTCAAGGCTTGGGTGTTTCTAGTAGCAGTGGAACAAAAGGGAAATTAGGCTTTTTCCAGCAGACGAGTTTATTGATTTTCCTATGTGTGAGATAAATAAGAATGTGGTGCTACTTTGAACAACTTTACATGGCCATAAGTACGTGTTATAGTACTTGATCAAACATTTATTTCACAGGTATCGACACCAAAAAGCAGGTTTGCAATGTAATCCTACTTCTCATTGATGTGACAAGCCCCTTCCTAGTGATTACGCTGTTTAAGTCAACTGACACCGAATGAATGAGCAGCTGTGGAATTTTTTAGAGGATTAATTACTTTATCATTGGAGCATATTGTCATTCTCAACAACGAAATAGATCTTTCATTCAAACAATCAAATGGGATGGCAATAGACAATCTGTCAAAATATTAATCTGCCATATTGGATTAGTAGTTAAAGGGAGTGTGGCATCAAAAATTTGCTTTTTTTTTACGTCGTTTTATGTTAAATATAATTTAGAGAATTTTTTGTAATGTTATCTTTAATTTTCTATGTCAATATATTTAAAAAGACAATCCTGCAGCTTTCGTATTGGTTACTAAGTCTAATAATTGCTTGACAAAGACCGGAGACGGTCGAAACGTCGCTTTACTTTGCTGCTGGTTAATTAAAGACCGTATTTTTTCACCACTGGAAGAGTGCTGCAGATTTTTTTTACTTTATCTACTTCACGCTGGGACCCATGGCCAGGATCCCTATCTGCGAGCACCATCACCCTTCTTAATGGCTTTTTTCCCATGTGGGGAGTTGTAGTGCTGCTTATCATTCTATTTTTCTAAGTCTAATAATTGTCACCGTTTCTTGTCCTGTACAAATCCCATTTCATCATTATCATCAAAGGCAGGATTACAATGACAGATAGCAACATTAAAATGCATACCAGGGAATCATCCCTTCACAATGGGCGATTGTCACTGATTACCTACTCCCCCTTGACCTCTGCATAGGTCACAAAGCATGCCTAGAAAACTATCCTATACAAGTCAATGAGGTCCCCTCCTGTCCATTGTGACTGTGGACCATGGTCACTGCTGTAAAGCATACTGTATCTCTAAGGCTAGGTTCACACCTGAGCATTTTACAGCGTGTTTTACAGCGCGTTCCTACACGCTGTAAAACGCTCAACAGGCAAAAACCAATGTTTCCCTATGGGCATGGTTCCCACCTGAGCGTTTTACAGCACGTACGAATGCGCTGCAAAACGCCCTACGCCCCAAGAAGTACAGGAGCTTCTTTGGGGCGTATTGTCGTGCGTAACACCTATGTTTTTCATTGTACGCCTCTGTGGACAAAAGCAAGAACGCACATACAGCGCGCGTTTCCAAAATACAAAAACGCCCCAAAATACGCCTCAAAAACGCCTGATAAAAACGCCTGTAAACAGCGCTTATCAAATACGCTCAGGTGTGAACCCAGCCTAAATGTTGTTAAGAACAGCTCATATGAAATGGCAGCCCGATAATCATGTTCAGACAGTATAATTTTAAAAAATCTGCAATCCATCAATTGCGGCTTGATATTACTGCTTTGTGTAATATTTTGTTTCACGTTTCCCTTTCTATCGATTTGGAGGTGGCAATGCTATCCATGTTATATATCATACTAGAAAAGGCATTTTCTGCTGCTTCATTGTAGCTATCAGATTGGTTATTTGTAGATTCTGGATATTTACCAATTCTCCATCTAGAGAAAATTGGGCTGAGGAACTACATAGAATCATGAGAATGGAAGATATGGTTGCATCAGAGAAAGGGAGTTGTTCCTCCTTCCATTCCATGTGGCTCCCATGTATTTCCTTTTGGGAATCCCCTAGATTTCACATTTGGCTTGAACCCCGGTGGTCAAACTTAGTGCAACTGGTGGCAACCTCACTGCTTTTACTGTGAATTACAGGAATTGTATACTACACCATTAAACACATTTCCCTTGGTCATGTCACTAAATATATATATATATATATATATATATATATATATATATATACAGTACAGACCAAAAGTTTGGACACATCTTCTCATTCAAAGAGTTTTTTTTATTTTTATGACTATGAAGGCATCAAAACTATGAATTAACACATGTGAAATTATATACATAACAAACAAGTGTGAAACAACTGAAAATATGTCATATTCTAGGTTCTTCAAAGTAGCCACCTTTTGCTTTGATTACTGCTTTGCACACTCTTGGCATTCTCTTGATGAGCTTCAAGAGGTAGTCCCCTGAAATGGTCTTCCAACAGTCTTGAAAGAGTTCCCAGAGATGCTTAGCACTTGTTGGCCCTTTTGCCTTCACTCTGCGGTCCAGCTCACCCCAAATCATCTCGATTGGGTTAAGGTCCGGTGACTGTGGAGGCCAGGTCATCTGGCGCAGCACCCCATCACTCTCCTTCATGGTTAAATAGCCCTTACTTTTTAAAGTTTTCCCAATTTTTCGGCTGACTGACTGACCTTCATTTCTTAAGGTAATGATGGACACTCGTTTTTCTTTACTTAGCTGCTTTTTTCTTGCCATAATACAAATTCTAACAGTCTATTCAGTAGGACTATAAGCTGTGTATCCACCTGACTTCTCCTCAACGCAACTGATGGTCCCAACCCCATTTATAAGGCAAGAAATCCCACTTATTAAACCTGACAGGGCACACCTATGAAGTGAAAACCATTTCAGGGGACTACCTCTTGAAGCTCATCAAAAGAATGCCAAGAGTGTGCAAAGCAGTAATCAAAGCAAAAGGTGGCTACTTTGAATAACCTAGTATATGACATATTTTCAGTTGTTTCACACTTGTTTGTTATGTATATAATTCCACATGTGTTAATTCATAGTTTTGATGCCTTCAGTGTGAATCTACAATTTTCATAGTCATGAAAATAAAGAAAACTCTTTGAATGAGAAGGTGTGTCCAAACTTTTGGTCTGTACTGTATATATGAGATAAACACATGTCTTGAAAAAATTCTGGGACCTATTTGCCAATTTCAACACATTTGATTCAGTCCTAATAAATTCTTCACATATCAAATATGCTCTATTCGTCCTGAAATTTATTATATACAGCCAGGTCCATAAATATTGGGACCAACACAATTCTAACATTTTTGGCTCTATACACCACCACAATGGATTTGAAATGAAACATCTAAACATCCAAACATCCAAATCAGGTGAACGGTGTAGGAATTACAACAGTTTGCATATGTGCCTCCCACTTGTTAAGGGACCAAAAGTAATGGGACAATTGGCTTCTCAGCTGTTCCATGGGCAGGTGTGTGTAATTCCCTCATTATCCCAATTACAATGAGCAAATAAAAGGTCCAGAGTTCATTTCAAGTGTGCTATTTGCATTTGGAATCTGTTGCTGTCAACTCTCAAGATGAGATCCAAAGAGCTGTCACTATCAGTGAAGCAAGCCATCATTAGGCTGAAAAAACAAAACAAACCCATCAGAGAGATAGCAAAAACATTAGGCGTGGCCAAAACAACTGTTTGGAACATTCTTAAAAAGAAGGAACGCACCGGTGAGCTCAACAACACCAAAAGACCCGGAAGACTACGGAAAACAACTGTGGTGGATGACCGAAGAATTCTTTCCCTGGTGAAGAAAACACCCTTCACAGCAGTTGGCCAGATCAAGAACACTTTTCAGGAGGTAGGTGTATCTGTGTCAAAGTCAACAATCAAGAGAAGACTTCCCCAGAGTGATTACAGAGGGTTCACCACAAGATGTAAACCATTGGTGAGCCTCAAAAACAGGAAGGCCAGATTAGAGTTTGCCAAACGACATCTAAAAAAGCCTTCACAGTTCTGGAACAACATCCTATGGACAGATGCGACCAAGATCAACTTGTACTAGACTGATGGGAAGAGAATAGTATAGAAAAGGAAAGGAACTGCTAATGATCCTAAGCATACCACCTCATCAGTGAAGCATGGTGGTGGTAGTGTCATGGCGTGGGCATGTATGGCTGCCAATGGAACTGGTTCTCTTGTATTTATTGATGATGTGACTTCTGAGAAAAGCAGCAGGATGAATTCTGAAGTGTTTTGGGCAATATTATCTGCTCATATTCAGCCAAATGCTTCAGAACTCATTGGACAGCGCATCACAGTGCAGATGGACAATGACCCAAAGCATATTGCAAAAGCAACCAAAGAGTTTTTTAAAGGAAAGAAGTGGAATGTTATGCAATGGCCAAGTCAGTCACCTGACCTGAATCTGATTGAGCATGCATTTCACTTGCTGAAGACAAAACTGAAGGGAAAATGCCCCAAGAAAAGCAGGAACTGACGACAGTTGCAGTAGATGCCTGGCAGAGCATCACCAGGGATGAAACTCAGCGTCTGGTGATGTCTATGCGTTCCAGACTTCAGGCTGTAATTGACTGCAAAGGATTTGCAACCAAGTATTAAAAAGTGAAAGTTTGATTTATGATTATTATTATGTCCCATTACTTTTGGCCCCTTAACAAGTGGGAAGCACATATGCAAACTGTTGTAATTCCTACACCGTTCACCTGATTTGGATGTAAATACCCTCAAATTAAAGCTGACAGTCTGCAGTTAAAGCACATCTTGTTCGTTTCATTTCAAATCCATTGACCTGACTGTATCTGTGTATATATATATATATATATATATATATATATATTGCCCTGATATATATATATATATATATATATATATATCAGGGCAAAGGTTTAAAAGTAATATCAGGAAGTATTACTTTACTGAGAGAGTAGTGGATGCATGGAATAGCCTTCCTGCAGAAGTGGTAGCTGTAAATACAGTGAAGGAGTTTAAGCATGCATGGGATAGGCATAAGGCCATCCTTCATATAAGATAGGTCCAGGGGTTATTCATGAAATTCAGTATATTTGGCAGACTAGATGGGCCAAATGGTTCTTATCTGCCGACACATTCTATGTTTCTATGTTTCAATAGAGTAAATGATCCTTGTAGAACACAGTCCTCACATCTGACCACCAGGACCAAGGGGTGCGCTCTGCCAGCCTTCTACACTATAGCATGCAGTATATGGCAGCCTCTCTTTTCTGCCCGCTGTGTGCTAGTGCTTATTATGGCACTAAGGCCGAATTCACATCATGCTTTTGCCATCCTTTTAACGTATACAAAAAAAAATAATGTATACATTAACGGATGCCTCAGATACCATACAGTGGCGTCGGTCACCATAGAGTTCCATTGGGAAAAAAAAGTCCACATGAAATCCAGCCCAGACAACACCTAAACAAAACGGTCTCAGCAAACTACACTTTGTTAAAACCACTGCAGCTTTCTGGATTTCAGTTATCTCACCCAGCTGAGGTATCTGGGTGGGATATACATGCCTCCCAGCACCTATACTGTACACATAACGTATAGGTTTGTTTTGCTGGACCCTGCAGGATACAAAAGTGTGGTGTGCTGCGTTTTTGTATCCCTTTTTTTTTTTACAATGTATACATCAAACGGATAGAAAAAACGCTATGTGAACCCACTCTTACATATGGACACATACAATGCCAGGATGGTCATGGGCCCATATAAAAATTTGCTCTGGGGCCTAGTCAGTTCTAGCTACGTCCCTGAGTTGTTAAAAGGATGAATGTCTTTAAATACAACATCCCAAAAAGGGACTTGATAAATTGCCCCAAACTGAAAAAATATGGAAATTAAGTTGTTTTAAATTACACCTGCTGCAACCTGGGCCAGAATGATACAGTCTAGGCAAAATGAATATAAGAGATGGATGAGATCTATCTAGTTTTGTTGCTAGCATTTTTAAAAAATCTAAATTGATAACTAAAAGCTGGAAAAAAATTAATTCCCAATAATCATAGCTTAGAAAAATGTAACTTAAAAATCACCTAATACTGATTGAGGTCCGCATCCGAGCTGCAGTTTTGCGGCTCAGGTGCGAACCCATTTACTTCAATGGGGCCGCAAAAGATGCGGACAGCACTCCGTGTGCTGTCCGCATCCGTTGCTCCTTTCCGTGGCCCTGCAAAAAAAATATAACATGTCCTATTCTTGTCCGTTTTGCGGACAAGAATAGGCATTTCTACAATGGGCCGCCCGTTCCGCAAATTGCGGAAGGCACACGGGCGGCTTCCCTTTTTTGCAGATCAGCGGTTTTCGGACCACAAAAAACGGAACGGTCGTGTGCATGAGGCCTTAGTGGGTTAGGAATCTATCACTAAAATTGATTCTGACTTACAGCACTGAGATAATTGGGTTGTCCAAGACCATTAAAGATCTCAGATATGCCCACCAACTGCCTAAAATAATGTTAAACTCACCCATTCTACAGCCCCATTCTCTGCAATACTGGTCCAGTCCTCCAGCTACTTCTTTTTTGCAAACTACAGCGGAGATGTGCCAGTATAACACATGACTGCTGCAGCCAGTTACAGTCCTCAGCATTATACCAGTTTGTAAACCAGCAACGGCAGAATGACCAGACCAGTGACATAGAAAAGGGGTGAGTATAACAGGATTTTATATTTTAGGCAGTTTTTAATTATCTCAGACAACCGCTTTAACTAAGAGCTCTTTCAGATGGCCATATGGATGAGTCTGCATCCGTTCAGCAATTTTGCGGAATGGGTGCGGACCCATTCATTTCAATGGGGCCGCAAGAGATGCGGACAGCTTCCCACATCTGTGGCTCTGTTCCACGGCTCCACAAAAAAGATAGAGCATGTCCTATACTTGTCCGTAATCGCGGACAAGAATAGACATTTTCTACTATGGTTGTGGCCATGTGCGATCCACAAATTGCGGAATGCACACGGCCAGTACACATGTTTTGTGGATCCGCAAAGCACTACGGCCGTCTGAATTGGCTCTATACACCACCACAATGGATTTGAAATGAAACAAACAAGATGTGCTTTAACTGCAGACTGTCACCATTAGTTTGAGGGCATTTACATCTAAATCAGGTGAACGGTGTAGGAATTACAACAGTTTGCATATGTACCACTCAATTGTTAAGGGACCAAAAGTAATGGGACAGAATAATAATCATAAATCAAACTTTCACTTTTTAATACTTGGTTGCAAATCCTTTGCAGTCAATTACAGCCTGAAGTCTGGAATGCATAGACATCACCAGACGCTGGGTTTCATCCCTGGTGATGCTCTGCCAGGCCTCTACTGCAACTGTCTTCAGTTCCTGCTTTTTCTTGGGGCATTTTCCCTTCAGTTTTGTATTCAGCAAGTGAAATTCATGCTCAATCGGATTCAGGTCAGGTGATTGACTTGGCCATTGCATAACATTCCACTTCTTTCCCTTAAAAAACTTTTTGGTTGCTTTTGCAGTATGCTTTATGTCATTGTCCATCTGTACTGAGAAGCGTCGTCCAAGGAGTTCTGAAGCATTTGGCTGAATATGAGCAGATAATATTGACCGAAATACACCAGAATTCATCCTGCTGCTTTTGTCAGCAGTCACATCATCAATACATACAAGAGAACCAGTTCCATTGGCAGCCATACATGCCCACACCATGAAACTACCACCACCATGCTTCACTGATGAGGTGGTATGCTTAGGATCATGAGCAGTTCCTTTCCTTCTCCATACTCTTCTCTTCCCATCACTCTGGTACAAGTTGATCTTGGTCTCATCTGTTTATAGGATGTTGTTCCAGAACTTTGAAGGCTTTTTTAGATGTTGTTTGGCAAACTCTAATCTGGCCTTCCTGTTTTTGAGGCTTACCAATGGTTTACATCTTGTGGCGAACCCTCTGTATTCACTCTGGTGAAGTCTTCTCTTGATTGTTGACTTTGACACACATACACCTACCTCCTGGAGAGTGTTCTTGATCTGGCCAACTGTTGCGAAGGGTGTTTTCTTCACCAGGGAAAGAATTCTTCGGTCATCCACCACAGTTGTTTTCCGTGGTCTTCCGGGTCTTTTGGTGTTGCTGAGCTCACCGTTTGCTTTCCAACTTTTTAAGAATGTTCCAAACAATTGTTTTGGCCACACTTAATGTTTTTGCTATCTCTCTGATGGGTTTGTTTTGTTTTTTCAGCCTAATGATGCCTTGCTTCACTGATAGTGACAGCTCTTTGGATCTCATCTTGAGAGCTGACAGCAACAGATTCCAAATAGCACACTTGAAATGAGCTCTGTACCTTTTATCTGCTCATTGTAATTGGGAAAATGAGGGAATAATACACACCTTATCATGGGACAGCTGAGAAGCCAATTGTCCCATTACGTTTTGGTCCCTTAACAAGTGGGAGGCACATATGCAAACTGTTGTAATTCCTACACCGTTCACCTGATTTGGATGTAAATACCCTCAAATTAAAACTGACAGTCTGCAGTTAAAGCACATCGTGTTCGTTTCATTTTAAATCCATTGTGGTGGTGTATAGAGCCAAAAATGTTAGAATTGTGTTGGTCCCAATATTTATGGACCTAACTGTGTATATATATATATATATATATATATATTGTAAGGGATCGCCTCTTATTCGGGGGTCATTCTCACAGATACGACTTTAGGACACCAGGTTTCAGGTCCAAACAGTGCATTTATTTTACACTCCAACCAATATAGGTCATCATGAAGTCGCAGCTTCACCTAACACATGTGACATCCACATAAAATAACAAACACTTGCCCGGCTAGGCTCTAACTAACACAGAGTTTCCTGACTCACCTAGGTCACAGTTCACACCCTGTTAACTCGTGCGGCTTTGTCAGCCAATGTCCCACAGCCTCCTGGCTGTACAGAGCACAGTATGCCCACTGTCTCTAGTTCACAGTTTCTTGTGGGGGATTGGGGCTCAGTAGTCCCCCAACTCCAGGCTATCTCCCAGCCTCGTGGTCCCTCAGCCTTGCCCAGCTGAGACCACACAGACAGAGCCTTCCCAGGCCTCTGCTGCACACAGACTCTCCAGAGTGAGCCACACCCAAGATCCAGTAGCAGGATTAAATAGGATCCCTGGACATGAGCATGTCTCAAGTCCCGGACTGGAACCTGGGAAAACAACACCTCAATGTTCACATTGCCACAATATATATATTCAAAGCATCTCATTTTATACAGTATCGAGTATGACTGCCACACACAGAAATACACACACTTGCATACCTTGACATACTATCAGTGCAATGATTAATGGCTGTGGAATATTCTGCCACGCTGAATGCATTTGGGTATGCAAATCACTAAGATCTACTACTGACAGCGTCCTTTGCAACTGCCGACCAATGATTAAAGAAGCACTAGTTCAATGATCAAATCAATGTAAGACCGAGCTTCTAGAATCTTGAAATGTCTGTTCTTCTCCACTGCAAGGCCTTGTTGGTATCTAAAATAATTTTATTTTACCTAGACACTATAAGCTGGAGATTTCAATGGATGGTTTTGAGGGATGTTTATCTTTACTTGCTTTGCAGTGGAATTTTGTAAGACATATATACAAATACATATGTGCGTGCACACAGGGGCAGACACAGACAGCAAGGGCCCCTGTGCACAAAATGTAACTGCCCCCCATTCCCTCAGTGCTTTGTGGCAAGGGGAAGGGGTTCACGTAGCGTTTATATGCCAGAGTGCACTCAGTGTTAACAGTGCCCCCAATAGTAATAATGTCCCTATTGTGCCCCAAAAGTAATAATGCCCCCATAGTGTCCATACTAGTAATCATGTTCCCTGTAGTTTCTCCGGTAGTAATAATTCTCCTTACAATGTGTGCTAGTAGAAAAATAACCACTTATAATGTGCGCCAGTACAAAAATATCCCCCTATAATGTGTGATAATGTCACGACCGCTACCCCAGCAGCAGTCGTGTCGCACCAGACGGAGGGGAAGGGGGACCCTTATCTACGGATCGGAATAGTATGGCCACCCCTGACTAAGCCTAAGCTGGCACCTGTCTGCCCTGATACCCTAGACGGGGTGTGAACCCGTGCGGCGAGCAGGATGCCTAAACCCTCAGTCACCCTAAAAAGGCCTAGAGTGGGGAAGACAGCAACAAACAAACTATATCAGAGATAGACTTATCCAGTCACGAGCAGAGAAGGTGATCCCAATCACGACAGTCCACGCCGGACAAGAGCTCCACAGCAACACCATCAAACGATCTCCTTCAAAGGTCAGAATAGAACTGGAAGTAAGGACTATATCTGGCAATGACTGCAAGTAAAAGTGAAACTAATATAGTAGCTGGGAGTGGCAGACAGGACTCACCTGAGAAGGATGCCTACAAACTCCCAGTCAGGACAAAAAGTTTCACAAGGCAAAACCCAGATGACATACCCTGAACCACGGAGCAAACTCACAAGCTATCGCGAGTAGCAAGTCGCTGCGACCTTCTCCTCCCAGACCTGTCTGGATCAGTCACAGTCGTGACAGTACCCCCCTTTCTACGAAGGGCCCCTGGACCCTCAAGACCAGGCCTCTCCGGATGGGAGCTATGAAAAGCCCGAATGAGTCTGTCCGCTTTTATCTCTGATGCTGGAACCCACATTCTCTCTTCGGAACCATA
Organism: Bufo bufo; assembly: GCF_905171765.1. Taxonomy (NCBI): domain Eukaryota; kingdom Metazoa; phylum Chordata; class Amphibia; order Anura; family Bufonidae; genus Bufo; species Bufo bufo. The sequence continues at coordinate 212,068,543 of NC_053389.1, forward strand.
ACCTTTCCGGTGCACCAGGTACTGAAGAGAGCGGCGAACATATCGTGAATCAACAATCTTTTCTACCTGGAGCTCAAGACTGCCATCAACAACCACCGGTGGAGGCGGTAGTGGCAATGGTTCAGGAGGTTCTACATATCTCTTAAGCAGAGATCTGTGGAAGACATTATGGATCCTTAGAGTCTGAGGTAGCTCCAGACGAAAAGCCACCGGGTTAATGATCTTAATTACCCTATAAGGACCAGTAAATCTCGGACCTAATTTCCACGAGGGAACCTTCAACTTGATATTTCTGGTAGACAACCACACCAAGTCATTCACCCCAAGGTCCGGACCTTCAGAGCGCTTCCTATCAGCCGCACGTTTGTATCTACCACCAATTCTCTTCAAACTTTCTTGCACACTCTGCCACACTGAAGAAAGTGAAGACGCAAATCGTTCCTCCTCGGGAATCCCAGACGGCCCCCCCTCACTAAACGTACAAAACTGAGGATGGAAACCATACGCACCAAAAAATGGTGACTTATCGGTGGATTCTTGACGATGATTATTAATGGCAAACTCGGCTAACGGTAAATAAGATGACCATTCCTCCTGATTTTCGGAAACAAAGCATCTCAAATATGTCTCTAGGTTTTGATTGGTACGTTCAGTCTGACCGTTGGACTGTGGATGGAAAGATGAAGAAAACGACAGATGAACCCCTAAACGAGAACAAAAAGCTTTCCAAAATTTAGAAACAAATTGGGTACCACGATCCGAAACAATATCGGAAGGGACCCCGTGAAGCTTCACGATGTGGTCAATAAAAACCTGAGCCAGTGTGTTAGCATTAGGCAATGCGGCAAGAGCAATAAAGTGCACCATTTTACTGAATCTGTCAACAACTACAAGAATAACAGTCTTCCCCGCTGATACTGGTAGATCCCTAATGAAATCCATTGACAGGTGCGTCCAAGGCCTGTTGGGGATGGCCAGAGGTAAAAGACGCCCTGCCGGACGAGTATGATCTACCTTAGAACGAGCACAGGTAGCACATGCAGACACAAAATTCAACACCTCCTGGCGCCATTTAGGCCACCAGAACCGACGAGACACTAACTCAGAGGTTGCCCTACTTGGGTGTCCTACCAGTGTGGAGTTATGGTGTTCTTTTAGTATCTCCAGTCGTAAATTTTCTGGCACAAACAGTTTACCCGAGGGGCAGGAGGCCGGGGCGTCCCCCTGAGCTTCCAACACCCTCCTCTCTAAACCTAAGTGTAATGCAGAGACCACCACCCCCTTTTGCAAAATGGGCTCTGGTACCTCAACATCACCCCCTCCAGGAAAACTTCGAGACAATGCATCCGCCTTAGTATTTTTTGCCCCCGGGCGATAGGTTATTACAAAATTAAACCTAGTAAAAAATAACGACCACCGAGCCTGTCTAGGGGTGAGACGTTTAGCAGACTCCAGATATAATAAGTTTTTGTGATCAGTAATCACCATGACGGGATGAACCGCCCCCTCCAAAAAATGACGCCACTCCTCAAAAGCCAACTTAATAGCCAAAAGTTCCCTGTTGCCAATATCATAGTTCCTTTCTGCAGTAGACAATTTCTTCGAAAAGAAAGCACACGGACACCATTCACCAGGGGACGGGCCCTGAGATAGTACCGCTCCCACCCCCACCTCTGATGCGTCAACCTCTACAATAAAAGGAAGCGAGACATCTGGCTGTACGAGAATAGGGGCCGAGGTGAATCTCTCCTTCAGAGATGCAAAGGCAGTTTTGGCTGCATGTGACCATTTGGAAAAATCGGATCCCTTTCGGGTCATGTCCGTCAGTGGTTTGACCACCAAGGAATAGTTTCTTTTTAACTTTCTATAAAAATTGGCAAACCCCAGGAAGCGTTCCCGGAAATCCAGGCAAGGACGTAGGCCCCCATCTTTCTTTTTAACGAAAAGGAACCCTGCAGCCACAGGTGAAGAAGAGGGTCTGATGTGTCCCTTAGCCAAACTCTCCGGGCCGGAAAGATTGTATAACCGGGTTTTAGGTAGTTTGGCCCCAGGTAGTAGATTAATCGGGCAATCATATGGACGATGAGGTGGTAACCCCTGACAAACCTTCTCAGAGAACACATCCATAAAATCTGACAGAAAGGCAGGTAAAGATGTCATAGAGAGTGTAGAGCACCTACTACTCAAGTAGTTGTCCTTACAATGTTCACTCCACTCCACAATCTCCCCAGCCTGCCAATCCACCACTGGATTGTGAGTCACCAGCCAGGGAAGCCCCAATACCATAGGAGCCGGAAGACCGTCCAGGACATAACACGAGATATGCTCTTTATGGAGGTCCCCTACCTGCAGATGGATATTATGAATGATCTGAGTTAACTCTTTCTGAGTAAGAGGGGAGGAGTCGATGGCAAAAACAGGAATAGTTCTGTGTATCGGTTCTGGAGTAAAACCCAGAGCCTGAGCAAACCGTGAATCCACCAAGTTGACCCCCGCCCCACTGTCCAAAAAGACGGAACAGATCTTAGTCTTATTGCCCGTCACAACGGTAGCGGACAACAAAAACTGAGACATGCGTATGGAGGAAACGAATACGCCCAGACTGTTATCCTCCGCACAATCTGGGGACTCTAGTTTTCCGGCGGCTCCTTTGTTTGTGGTCTCTTGGGTTCTGAGGGACAAACCTTTACAAAATGACCCCTCCCCCCACAACGAAAACAAACCTCTGACCTACAGCGGAACTTAGGAGGATTCACCCGTCTAGTGGCGCCCCTATTTGCATTGGTTCGACTGGATCATAACAAACCGATCCCTGCCCTATAGAGGCCTCCGTAAAATTTAATAGTCTCTCCCTGAGTCGTCTGTCGATTCTTATGGACAGAGACATAGCAGCCTCCAGAGACCCAGGGACCTCGTATACCGCCAGCGCGTCTTTTAATTTTTCAGACAACCCCTGGCAGAACTGACTCCTAAGGGCCGAGTCGTTCCATAACGTATCAGTAGCCCACCTACGGAATTCGGAACAATATAGTTCAGCAGACCGGTTCTCTTGCCGAAGTCTACGTAGCTTAGACTCAGCCAGTGAGACCGTGTCCGGGTCATCATATACGAGACCCAGGGCTTCAAAAAACTCCTCCACTGATCGTAAGGCCAGAGAGTCTGATGGTAGGGAAAAAGCCCAAGCCTGCGGATCTTCTTGCAGGAGAGAAATTACAATACCCACCCGTTGTTCCTCACCGCCGGAGGATCTAGGGCGTAACCTGAAGAACAATTTGCAAGCTTCTCTGAAGGTTACAAATTGGTCTCTCCCTCCTGAGAACCTATCAGGTAAAGCCACTTTTGGCTCAGGAGTACCTTGGTTTCCCGTAGCAACGGTGGAACCCAAGGATGGCTGCTGCTGCTGCAGCACTGTTGCTTTTAATCCTGCCACTTCAAGGGATAATCTCTGTAATTGTTTTGCCAAAACCGTAACCGGATCCATAGTGGAACAGAAAAATACAAAGCAAAACAGCAAGCAAAAAAAAAAAAAGGAAATGTCACTTTTTTTTTTTAAAAGGCCAGATATACTGTCACGACCGCTACCCCAGCAGCAGTCGCGTCGCACCAGACGGAGGGGAAGGGGGACCCTTATCTACGGATGGGAATAGTATGGCCACCCATGACTAACCCTAAGCTGGCACCTGTCTGCCCTGATACCCTAGACGGGGTGTAAACCCGTGCGGCGAGCAGGATGCCTAAACCCTCAGTCACCCTAAAAAGGCCTAGAGTGGGGAAAGGCCGATGGGAGCACTAGTCACCATCACTCATGTCTAGGAGAACAGCAGGGGAAGACAGCAACAAACAAACTATATCAGAGATAGACTTATCCAGTCACGAGCAGAGAAGGCGATCCCAATCACGACAGTCCACGCCGGACAAGAGCTCCACAGCAACACCATCAAACGATCTCCTTCAAAGGTCAGAATAGAACTGGAAGTAAGGACTATATCTGGCAATGACTGCAAGTAAAAGTGAAACTAATATAGTAGCTGGGAGTGGCAGACAGGACTCACCTGAGAAGGATGCCTACAAACTCCCAGTCAGGACAAAAAGGTTCACAAGGCAAAACCCAGATGACATACCCTGAACCACGGAGCAAACTCACAAGCTATCGCGAGTAGCAAGTCGCTGCGACCTTCTCCTCCCAGACCTGTCTGGATCAGTCACAGTCGTGACAGATAATACAAATAATATGACCCGTCCTTTCAGATCAGACCCCCATATCAGTCTTCAAATCAGTCCTCAAATCAAACTGCCATATCAGATGCTTAAATCAAACTGCTATATCAAATGCTCAAATCAAACTGACATATCAGATCCTCAAATCAAACGCCATATCAGATCCTCAAATCAGACGCCATATCAGATCCTCAAATCAAACTGCTATATCAGATGCTCAGAACCCAAAATCAGATGCTCAGACCCCTATATCAGATGCTCAGATCCCAATATCAGATGTTCAGACCCCTATATGAGATGCTCAGGCCCCCACATCGATGCTCAGACCACTAGCAGACCTCAGATCACACTCAAAATATATAAATAAACGTACCCTTCCTGCTCCGCCACTGCTCTCCATGTCCGGTGTACTCTCCTGCAGTCACCATTTGCTGGTCTCCTCTGTCACCTGACTGCATGAAGCGCCAGGTCATAGTGTGCGCTGTACGTCCTGATGCTGCATGGAGAACAGTGCAGTGCGGCCTGGAGGAGGCCGAGTTCAGTTCTCATAGTGCTTCACTCACCCGACGCCTGCAGACTATTGAGAGCTTCCATAATGGAAGTGCTCTCTAGTATTGAAAAATGGGCCTCCTCCCCAACGTGCCCCATGCAGCTAAACCAGCTGCACAGGTGGTATGTTCGCCCCTGTGTGCACATATACAGTACGCACAAAATCCTCAGTTTTGGAGTCTTTATTAGAAATGGCCTTGCGGTTCGCTCGGCAGTCGTTTCGCGGCGAACTTTGCTCGTTCGTGAATTGCCCGAACATGCGAACATATGGCAATATATACACGCACCATATTTTTTGGCATAGCGCCGAACTTTGACCCATGACAAATCCATCAGGTGGGACAGGACAGCCAATTGAGACATTTCAGCACATGGACATATCCCCAACGCTATAACAGAACCCGATCTGGCAGCCATTTTACATTATGTGTTTTGCCAGTGTAGGGAGAGGCTGCATTTTGGAGCAGGGACAGTTAGGGAAACCAAACGCTAGCCAATAGGGCCACAAAAGTCCTTTTAAGGACTGCTATTGATAGGTGTCATATAGAGGGGTGTAATATACTTATAATATACTTTCTAATAAAGAAATTATACTATTATTATAATTATTATATATAATTATTATAATTATTATATATAATTATTATAATTATTATTATATTCCGCAGCTATATAAAGGGACAAACGCTATTGGAGTATCTAATTGCAACTGGTGTGAAATACCTGTTGCCCCCCAAAAAACTGCTTGAGGGCTGCGATATACCTTCTTCCACAAAATCGTGATTGAGGGGTGCTATATACCTGTTTCCGACAAATACTGATTTAGGGGTGTAATATACCTTCTTCCAAAAAATACTGATTAAGGGGTGCTATTGCTATATACCTTCTTCCACAAAATACTGATTGTGGGATGCCATATACCTGTTTCCGTCAAATACTGATTGAGGGGAGCTATATACCTGTTTTTGCCAAATACTGATTGTGAAGTGCTATATACCTGTTTACGACAAATACTGATTGAGGGGTGCAATATACCTTCATCCACAAAATACTGATTGAGGGGTGCTATTGCTATATACCTTCTTCCACAAAATACTGATTGAGGGGTGCCATATACCTGTTTCCACCAAATACTGATTAAGGGGTGCTATCTACATGTTTCCGCCAAATAGTGATTGAGGGGTGCCATATACCTTCTTCAACTAAATGATGATTAACCACCTCAGCTCCCCTAGCTTAAACACCCTTAATGACCAGACCACTTTTTACAATTCTGCACTACACTACTTTCACAGTTTATTGCTCGGTCATGCAACTTACCACCCAAATGAATTTTGCCTCCTTTTCTTCTCACTAATAGAGCTTTCATTTGGTGGTATTTCATTGCTGCTGACATTTTTAGTTTTTTTGTAATTAATCGAAATTTGCCGATTTTTTTGCAAAAAAAAGAAATTTCACTTTCAGTTGTAAAATTTTTCAAATAAAACTACATTTCTATTTAAATTTTTCTCTAAATTTATTTTTCTACATGTCTTTGATAAAAAAAAAAAATTTGGTTAAAAAAAAAAATGGTTTGGGTAAAAGTTATAGCGTTTACAAACTATGGTACAAAAATGTGAATTTCCGCTTTTTGAAGCAGCTCTGACTTTCTGAGCACCTGTCATGTTTCCTGAGGTACTACAATGCCCAGACAGTAGAAAAACCCCACAAATGACCCCATTTCGGAAAGTAGACACCCTAAGGTTTTTGCTGATGGGCATAGTGAGTTCATAGAACTTTTTATTTTTTGTCACAAGTTAGCAGAAAATGATGATTTTTATTTTTATTTTCTTACAAAGTCTCATATTCCACTAACTTGTGACAAAAAATAAAAACTTCCATGAACTCACTATGCCCATCACAAAATACCTTGGGGTGTCTTGTTTCCGAAATGGGGTCACTTGTGGGGTAGTTATACTGCCCTGGCATTTTAGGGGCCCTAATGCGTGAGAAGTAGTTTGAAATCAAAATGTGTAAAAAATGCCCTGTGAAATCCTAAAGGTGCTCTTTGGAATGTGGGCCCCTTTGCCCACCTAGGCTGCAAAAAAGTGTCACACATGTGGAATCGCCGTACTCAGGAGAAGTCGGGCAATGTGTTTTGGGGTGTCTTTTTACATATACCCTTGCTGGGTGAGATAAATATCTCGGCAAAAGACAACTTTTCCAATTTTTTTATACAAAGTTGGCATTTAACCGAGATATTTATCTCATCCAGCATGGGTATATGTAAAATGACACCCAAAAACACATTGCCCAACTTCTCTTGAGTATGGTGATACCACACTTGTGACACTTTTTTGCAGTCTAGGTGGGCAAAGAGGCCCACATTCCAAAGAGCACCTTTAGGATTTCACAGGGCATTTTTTACACATTTTGATTTCAAACTACTTCTCACGCATTAGGGCCCTTAAAATGCCAGGGCAGTATAACTACCCCACAAGTGACCCCATTTTGGGAACAAGACACCCCAAGGTATTTCATGATGGGCATAGTGAGTTCATGGAAGTTTTTATTTTTTGTCACAAGTTAGTGGAATATGAGACTTTGTAAGAAAAATTAAATCAAAAATCATCATTTTTCACTAACTTGTGACAAAAAATAAAAAAATCTAGGAACTCGCCATGCCCCTCACAGAATACCTTGGGGTGTCTTCTTTCCAAAATGGGGTCACTTGTGGGGTAGTTATACTGCCCTGGCATTTTAGGGGCCCTAATGCGTGAGAAGTAGTTTGAAATCAAAATGTGTAAAAAATGCCCTGTGAAATCCTAAAGGTGCCCTTTGGAATGTGGGCTCCTTTGCCCACCTAGGCTGCAAAAAAGTGTCACACATGTGGTATCACCGTACTCAGGAGAAGTTGGGCAATGTGTTTTGGGGTGTCTATTTACATATACCCATGCTGGGTGAGAGAAATATCTCGGCAAAAGACAACTTTTCCCATTTTTTTATACAAAGTTGGCATTTGACCGATATATTTATCTCACCCAGCATGGGTATATGTAAAATGACACACCAAAACACATTGCCCAACTTCTCCTGAGTACGGCGATACCACATGTGTGACACTTTTTTGCAGCCTAGGTGCGCAAAGGGGCCCAAATTCCTTTTAGGAGGGCATTTTTAGACATTTGGATCCCAGACTTCTTCTCACGCTTTAGGGCCCCTAAAATGCCAGGGCAGTATAAATACCCCACATGTGACCCCATTTTGAAAAGAAGACACCCCAAGGTATTCAATGAGGGGCATGGCGAGTTCATAGAAGATTATTTTTTTTTGCACAAGTTAGCGGAAATTGATTTTTTTTAGTTTTTTTCTCACAAAGTCTCCCTTTTCGCTAACTTGGGACAAAAATTTCAATCTTTCATGGACTCAATATGCCCCTCACGAATACCTTGGGGTGTCTTCTTTCCAAAATGGGGTCATTTGTGGGGCGTTTGTACTGCCCTGGCATTTGAGGGTCTCCACAATCATTACATGTATGCCAGCATTAGGAGTTTCTGCTATTCTCCTTACGGGTAATGAGATTTTTTTTTCCCGTTCAGCCTCTGGGCTGAAAGAAAAAATGAACGGCACAGATTTCTTCATTCGCATCGATCAATGTGGATGAAAAAATCTCTGCCAAAAAAAAAAAAGGAGGGGAAAGGCGTCTGCCAGGACATAGGAGCTCCGCCCAACATCCAAACCCACTTAGCTCGTATGCCCTGGCAAACCCGATTTCTCCATTCACATCAATCGATGTGGATAAATAAATCATTGCCGGGATTTTTTAATTTTTTTTATATACAAAGTGTTTGCCAAAGCATATGAACACCGCGCCCCTCAGCTCATATGCCTCGGCAAACATATCTTTTACTGCAGAGGTGAAATCTCGTCTTGCAGCACCGCATACACTGACTTTTGTGTAATCTGACAGCAGCGCAATGCTTCTGTCAGAATGCACATCAGTGCTGCAGCTCGTTCATCGGTTGGTCCACCTAGAAGTTAAAAAAAACAAAACAAAAAAGAAAAAACCAGGCTGCAACGCAATAAATTTATTAACATTAAGTTTTTATAACATTTGAATGGAACATTAACTTTTATAAACTTTAACTTTTTGAACAGAACATTAACTTTTTTGCTTTTTTTTGTGATTTTTTTTTTTTTTTTTTACCTTTATAGGACAAACCTCTCCTTCCCCATGGGACAATGTGCAAAGCGCAAATCGCCCAGAGATGAGGCGAAGTACATTATGCAGGTGCCAGGTGAAAGGAGAGGTTTGCAGCAGCTGTGAACGAGCTCTTATAGCCCTGTGTGCCTGCCCTGTGGAACACAATCCCTATGCTAAGTGTACCTGTGTGTGGTACTTCCGGAAACACTCCCCTAAGCATAGGGCAGGGTGGTCAGGGCAGTCAGAACAGAAATAGCGAGTGTCACGCTTTATTCCACTCCTGCTACAGACACGACATCTTTTTCGGGGTGACGCTTGGGTTGAGGTACTAGCAACGACACTGGGGAAATGTCGCTCGTGTAGACGGCTCACTACACTGGAGGTTGGGGCCACGGAACCTCCTGGATACAGGAGGTTCTCGATGATCTCTTTTTGAAATTTGAGGAAGGATCCTGTTCTCCCAGCCTTACTGTAGAGAACAAAACTATTATAGGCAGCCAATTGAATTAAATATACAGACATCTTCTTATACCAGCGTCTGGTGCGGCGGGACACTAAATAAGTAGCCAACATCTGGTCATTGAAGTCCACCCCTCCCATGAGCAAATTATAGTCGTGGACTGAGAGGGGCTTTTCAATGACACTGGTTGCTCGTTCTATTTGTATTGTCGTGTCTGCGTGAATGGAGGAGAGCATGTAAACGTCACGCTTGTCTCTCCATTTCACCGCGAGCAGTTCTTCGTTACACAAGGCAGACCTCTCCCCCCTTGCAAGACCGGTGGTAACGAGCCATTGGGGGAAGCCCCGGCGACTAGGTCACGCGGTGCCACAGCAGCCAATCTGTTCTAGGAACAAATGCCTGAAGAGGCGCACACTTGTGTAGAAATTGTCCACATAAAGATGGTACCACTTGCCAAATAAGGGTGACACCAAGTCCCAGACTGTCTTCCCACTGCTCCCCAGATAGTCAGGGCAAGCGACCGGCTCCAGGGTCTGATCTTTACCCTCATAGATCCGAAATTTGTGGGTATAGCCTGTGGCCCTTTCACAGAGCTTATACAATTTGACCCCATACCGGGCGCGCTTGCTTGGGATGTATTGTTTGAAGCCAAGGCGCCCGGTAAAATGTATAAGGGACTCGTCTACGCAGATGTTTTGCTCAGGGGTATACAAATCTGCAAATTTGGTGTTGAAGTGGTCTATGAGGGGCCGAATTTTGTGGAGACGGTCAAAAGCTGGGTGGCCTCTGAGACGAGAGGTGCTGTTGTCGCTAAAGTGCAGGAAACGCAGGATGGTCTCAAATCGTGTCCTGGACATGGCAGCAGAGAACATGGGCATGTGATGAATTGTGTTCGTGGACCAATATGACCGCAATTCATGCTTTTTTGTCAGGCCCATGTTGAGGAGAAGGCCCAGAAAAATTTTAATTTCGGAAACGGGTTTCCACCGGAAAGACTGGGCATAAAAGCTTCCCGGGTTGGCGGCTATAAATTGAGTGGCATACCGATTTGTTTCTGCCACGACTAAGTCAAAGAGCTCCGCAGTCAAGAACAGCTCAAAAAATCCCAGTGCCGAACCGATCTGAGCTGTCTCAACCCGAACTCCAGACTGGGCGGTGAAAGGGAGAACTATTGGTGCGGCTGAAGTTGGGGGCTACCATTTGGGTTTGCCAGCACCTCAGGGACTCTAGGGGCTCTACGGGCCTGTCTGTGCGGTGGTTGCGACGGGGGAACTAATGCACAAGCCACCGTACCAGCTTCAACTGCCCTTCTGGTGCTCGCCACTTCACCATGTTGTACGGCAGTGCTGGTACTAGGTCCAGGGTGGGCTGCGCTGCTAGTGTATGCCTCACCACGTTTTCCGACAGCGCCAGCCCCAGCCCCAGCCCCACTCTGCTGCCCTTGAAGCTGATCCTGCGCAATCTGTGGTCTAGCAACACGGGGCCGGGTACGCCTGGTGCTATCAGGGACCTCAACTTTCTCGTCCGAACTTTGGGTCAGACTGCCACTGCTTTCTACAGGTTCATATTCTGACCCGCTAGATTCGTCAGATGAGGGTTCCCATTCCTCATCCGACTGGGTCAGAATCCTATAGGCCTCTTCAGAAGAATACCCCTTATTTGCCATTTGGTCAACTAAATTTAGGGGGTATTCCCTGAGACTACCCAAGAAAAAAAGAAAGCCTGTCTTACAAATGAGAGGCTAGCGAAGTACCTGAAGCCGCTGCGCTTGTAAAGTGATTGTGCAGTGAACGCACGTGTGGGCGACCGATCAGGCCTGATCGGGCAAACGCTGCGTTTTAGGTGGACGGCGAGCTAAGGTGACACTAACACTATTATAGATCTGACTGTGATCAGTTCTGATCACTTACAGATACTATAAAAGTACAAATGCTGATTAGCTATACGCTAATCAGCGAATTAGTGACTGCGGTGTGGTGGGCTGGGCGCTAACCGACGCTAACTCCCTAACAAAGGGGCCTAAACTATCCTAAAACTTTACAGTCAATACCAGTGAAAAAAAAAAGTGACAGTTTACACTGATCACTTTTTTCCCTTTCACTAGATGACTGACGGGGGCGATCAAGGGGTGATCAAGGGGTTAATTGGGGTGATGGGGGGTGATCTGGGGCTAAGTGAAGTGTTTGGTGTGTACTCACAGTGATGTGATCATTGGCTGGCAGGCTGATGACAAACTTGTCCTCTAACTTTTGCCGGCCCGCGATGAGCATGCGCGGGCCGGCTGTGAGCATCATCTCGCGTCTCGCGAGATGACGCATCGGCGCGTCAAGGAGGAATGAATCGACCACCTCCGGAACGCAATCGTTAGGCGGTCCGGAGGTGGTTAAGGGGTGCTATTGCTATATACCTTTTTCCACCAAATACTGATTGAGGGCTGCAATACACCTGCTTCCACAAAATACTGATTGAGGGGTGCCATATACCTATTTTTGCAAATATTGATGAAGGGGTGCTATATACCCGTTTTCACCAAATAATGATTGAGGGGTGCCATATAACTTCTTCCACTAAATACTGATTGAGGGGTGCTATTGATATATACCTTCTTCCACAAAATACTGATTGAGGACTTTTGATACACCAGCTTTCAAAAAATATTGATTAAGGGGTGCTATATACCTGTTTCCGACAAATACAGATTGAGGGGTGCTCTATACCTGTTTCTGCCAAATAGTGATTGAGGGGTGCTATATACCTGTTTCTGCCAAATACAGATTGAGGGGTGCTATATGCCTGTTTCCGCCCAAAAATGTTTGAGGAGTACCATATACCTTCTTCCACAAAATACTGATTGAGGGGTGCTATTGGTATATACCTTCTTCCACCAAACACTGATTGGGGGCTGCTATACACCTGCTTCCACAAAATACTAATCGATGGGTGCCATAAACCTGTTTCCGCCAAATACTGATTGAGGGGTGCTATATACCTGTTTCTGCCAAATACTGATTGAGGGGTGCTATATACCTGTTTCCGCCAAATACTTATTAAGGGGTTCTATATACCTGTTTCTGCAAAAAACTGATTGAGGGGTGCCATATACCTGTTTCCACCAAATACTAATTGAGAAGTGCTATATAACTGTTTACGCCAAATACTAATTGAGGGGTGCTACATACCTGTTTCCGACAAATACTGATTGAGGGGTGCTATATAACTTCTTCCACAAAATATTGATTGAGGGGTGCTATAAACCTGTTTCCACCAAATACTGTTTGAGGGGTACTATATACCTTCTTGCACAAAATACTGATTAAAGTGTGCTAATGCTATATACCTTCCTCCACCAAATAATAATTGAGGGCTGCGATACACCTGCTTCCACAAAATACTGATTGAGGGGTGCAATATACTTGTTTCCGCTAAATACTTATTAAGGGGTGCTATATACCTGTTTCTGACAAATACTGATTGAGGGGTGCTATATACCTGTTTCCGCCAAATACTGTTTGAGGGGAGCCATATACCTGTTTCCACCAAATACTGATTGAGGGGTGCTATATACCTGTTTCCACCAAATACTGATTGAGGGGTGCTATAAACCTGTTTCCACCAAATACTGTTTGAGGGGTACTATATACCTTCTTGCACAAAATACTGATTAAAGTGTGCTAATGCTATATACCTTCCTCCACCAAATAATAATTGAGGGCTGCGATACACCTGCTTCCACAAAATACTGATTGAGGGGTGCAATATACTTGTTTCCGCTAAATACTTATTAAGGGGTGCTATATACCTGTTTCTGACAAATACTGATTGAGGGGTGCTATATACCTGTTTCCGCCAAATACTGTTTGAGGGGAGCCATATACCTGTTTCCACCAAATACTGATTGAGGGGTGCTATATACCTGTTTCCACCAAATACTGATTTAGGGGTGTAATATACCTTCTTTTACCAAATACTGATTGAGAGCTGCAATACACCTGCTTCCACAAAATACTAATTGTAGGATGCCATATACCTGTTTCCGCCAAATACTGATTGAGGGAAACTATATACCTGTTTCCGCCAAATACTGATTATGAAGTGCTATATACCTATTTACGACAAATACTGATTGAGGGGTGCAATATACCTTGATCTACAAAATACTGATTGAGGGGTGCTTGTTTCCGCTAAATACTTATTAAGGGGTGCTATATACCTGTTCCTGACAAATACTGATTTAGAGGTGCCATATACCTGTTTCCGCCAAATACTTATTGAGGGGTGCTATATACCTGTTTCCGCCAAATACTTGTTGAGGGGTGCTATATACCTGTTTCCGCCAAATACTGATTGAGGGGTGCCATATACCTGTTTCCACCAAATACTTATTGAGGGGTGCTATATACCTGTTTCCGACAAATACTGATTGAGGGGTGCCATATACCTGTTTCCGCCAAATATTTATTGAGGGGTGCTATATACCTGTTTCCACCAAATACTGTTTAAAGGGAGGCATATAACTTCTTCCACTAAATGCCGATTAAGGGTTGCTATTGCTATATACTTTCTACTACCAAATACTGATTGAGGGCTGCAATACACCTGCTTCCACAAAATACTGATTGAGGGGTGCCCCATACCTATTTTGGCCAAATATTGATTAAGGGGTGCTATAGTGAAAATTATTACCTGGAATTTTGCTTTCCATGAGTCCGAAGGCAGCACATGAAGGGTTAACTGAGTCCTATTCTCGCCCCAGGACCGCCCACCTAGATAAAAACAAGATAATTAATTAATTAGCAGTCCTATAAGTCCCTATAAAGCACTCCCTCTTTCAAACCTCCAATGTGTATAAAAAAATAGATTCAGGCAAAATGCAAAACAAAAAGATTTATTAGGCCTTCGGACTCATGGAAAGCAAAATTCCAGGTAATATTTTTCACTTTCCCCTGTCGTCCTCGGCAGCACATGAAGGGATATGCATAGATACTAAAGGGAGGGAATTACTGAACTGCTGCACTCAACACCGCAGTGCCAAAGGCTGAGCTCTTATTTTCTATGTCCAGCCGGTAGTGCTTCATGAAGGTAGATGGCGTAGACCATGATGCTGCTCTACAGATCTCTTCTAGGGAGACATGCGCTTGTTCAGCCAAAGATGTTGCTGTGGCCCTAGTTGAGTGGGCTCTAATCGGAGAAGGAGGAGAGATGCCCTCTATGGTGTATGCCTCCAAGATGACAGACTTGATCCATCTTGCCAGGGAACTCTCTGGAAAGAGGAACAGATTAAATATATAAAGAACTAAGATACCATAAAATATAAAGCCAGGACAAACTGGCTGTGATCAGTCATAACCAGAGCCTGGATCAGGGGTACCTTAGAAATAATAGAGCTCGACTGCAAAGGCACAAGGGCAGTGAGAGCATGGACTATACCACCTTAAATACAGGAGATAATTAGAATTTGCCGCCGGAATCCCGGGGGGCGGGCGTCCGCTGATTACGTCAGACGCAGCCGACGCTGCATTCCACGATGCGTTCCACTGAGACTTGCAGTCACCGCCATTGCCACCCAGAGAGATGAAGCGCTGGTGCGGCATATTACAGGCATCGCTGCACACCCGAACCCGGCACAGGAGAGGAAAGACTCCACAGAGCAGCGCCAAGGCACCCCCATGGCTAGCTGGACTCTGAGCCTAAGCCTGGGACACCCCCCAGGCATGAGGGCTCCAGATGAGGTGGGCTATGGAACCTGTCCAGAATCAGGACATGAAAAAAACACATTGGAGGTTTGAAAGAGGGAGTGCTTTATAGGGACCTATAGGACTGCTAATTAATTAATTATCTTGTTTTTATCTAGGTGGGCGGTCCTGGGGCGAGAATAGGACTCAGTTAACCCTTCATGTGCTGCCGAGGACGGCAGGGGAAATACCCGTTCCCACCAAATAATGATTGAGGGGTGCCATATAACTTCTTCCACTAAATACTGATTGAGGGCTGCGCCTGCGATACAACTGCTTCCACAAAATACTGATTGAGCGGTGCTATATACCTGTTTCCGCTAAATATTGATTGAGGGGTGCCATATACCTTCTTCCACTAAATGCCGATTAAGGGTTGCTATTGCTATATACCTTCTTCCACCAATAACTGATTGAGGGCTGCAATACACCTGCTTCCATAAAATAATAATTGAGGGGTGCCATATTCCTGTTTCCGCCAAATATTGATTAAGGGGTGCTATATACCCAATAATGATTGATGGGTGCCATATAACTTCTTCCACTAAATACTAATTGAGGGGTGCTATTGCTATGTATCTTATTCCACAAAATACTGATTAAGGGCTGCGATACACATGCTTCCACAAAATACTGATTGAGGGGTGCTATATACCTGTTTCCGCCAAATACTGATTGAGGGGTGCTATATAGCTGTTTCCACCAAATACTAATTGAGGGGTGCTACATACCTGTTTCCGAAAAATGCTGATTGAAGGGTGCTATATAACAGTTTCGGCTAAATACTGATTGAGGGGAGCTATATAACTTCTTCCACAAAATACTGATTGAGGGCTGCTATTGCTATATACGGCACCTTCTTCCACCAAACACTGATTGAGGGCTGCGATACACCTGCTTCCAAAAAATACTGATTGAGGGATGCAATATACCTGTTTCCGCCAAATACTGATTAAGGGGGTGCTATATACCTGCTTCTGCCAAATACTTATTGAGGGGTGCTATATACCTGTTTCCGCCAAATACTGATTGAGGGGTGCTATAAACCTGTTTCCACCAAATACTGTTTGAGGGGTACAATATACCTTCTTGCACAAAATACTGATTAAAGAGTGCTAATGCTATATACCTTCCTCCACCAAATAATAATTGAGGGCTGCGATACACCTGCTTCCACAAAATACTGATTGAGGGGTGCAATATACTTGTTTCCGCTAAATACTTATTATGGGGTGCTATATACCTGTTTCTGACAAATACTGATTAAGGGGTGCCATATACCTGTTTCCGGCAGATACTGATTGAGGGGTGCTATATACCTGTGTCCTCCAAATACTGTTTGAGGGGAGCCATATACCTGTTTTCACCAAATACTGATTGATGGGTGCTATATACCTGTTTCCACCAAATACTGATTTAGGGGTGTAATATACCTTCTTTTACCAAATACTGATTGAGGGCTGCAATACACCTGCTTCCACAAAATACTGATTGTAGGATGCCATATACCTGTTTCCGCCAAATACTGATTGAGAAGAACTATATACCTGTTTCCGCCAAATACTGATTTAGGGCTGCAATACACCGTCTTCCACAAAATACTGATTGAGGGGTGCTATTGCTAAATACCTTCTTCCACCAAATACTGATTGACGGCTGTGATACAACTGCTTCCACAAAATACTGATTGAGGGGTTCCATATACCTGTTTCCGCCAAATACTGATTGAGGGGTGCTATATACCTGTTTCCGCCAAATACTGATTGAGGGGTGCAATATACCTGTTTCCGCCAAATACTTATTAAGGGGTGTTATATACCTGTTTCCGCCAAATACTGATTGAGGGGTGCTATATACCTGTTTCTGCCAAATACTTATTAAGGGGTGGTATATATCTGTTTCTGCCAAATACTGATTGAGGGGTGCCATATACCTGTTTCCGCCAAATACTGATTGAGGGGTGCTATATACCTGTATCCGCCAAATACTGTTTGAGGGGAGCCATATACCTTCTTCCACCAAATACTGATTGAGGGCTGCGATACACCTGCTTTCACAAAATACTGATTCATGGGTGCCATATACCTGTTTTCACCAAATACTGATTGAGAGGTACTATATATCTTGTTCCACAAAATGCTGATTGAGTGGTGCTATTGCCATATACCTGTTTCCACCAAATACTGATTAAGGGGTGCTATATACCTGTTTCCGCCAAATTCTGATTGAGGGGTGCTATATACATTCTTACACAAACTACTGATTATAGGGTGCTATTGCTGTATACCTTCTTCTACCAAATTCTGATTTAGTGCTGCGATTAACCTGCTTCCACAAAACACTGATTGACGGGTGCCATATACCTGTTTCTGCCAAATATTGATTAAGGGGTGCCATATACCTGTTTCTGCCAAATCCTGATTGAGGGGTTCCATATACCTTCTTCCACAAAATACTGATCGAGGGGTATTATTCCTATATACCTTTTTCCACCAAATACTGATTGAGAGCTGCGATACACCTGCTTCCACAAAATACTGATTGAGGGGTGCCATATACCTGTTTCCGACAAATACTGATTAAGAGCTGCTATATACCTGTTTCTGCCAAATACTGATTAAGGGGTGCTATATACCTGTTTCCGCCAAATACTGATTGAGGGGTGCTATATACCTGTTTCCGCCAAATACTTATTATGGGGTGGTATATCTCTGTTTCTGCCAAATACTGATTGAGGGGTGCCATATACCTGTTTCCGCCAAATACTGATTGAGGGGTGCTATATACCTGTTTCCGCCAAATACTGTTTGAAGGGAGCTATATACCTTCTTCCACAAAATACTGATTGAGGGGTGCTATTGGTACATACCTTCTTCCACCAAATACTGATTGAGGGCTGCGATACACCTGCTTTCACAAAATACTGATTGATGGGTGCCATATACCTGTTTTCACCAAATACTGATTGAGGTGTACTATATACCTTGTTCCACAAAATGCTGATTGAGTGGTGCTATTGCCATATACCTGTTTCCACCAAATACTGATTAATGGGGGGCTATATACCTGTTTCCGCCAAATTCTGTTTGAGGGGTGCTATATACCTTCTTACACAAACTACTGATTAAGGGGTGCTATTGCTATATACCTTCTTCTACCAAATTCTGATTTAGTGCTGCGATTTACCTGCTTCCACAAAACACTGATTGAGGGGTGCCATATACCTGTTTCTGCCAAATACTGATTAAGGGGTGCTATATAACTATTTCTGCCAAATACTAATTGAATGGTGCCATATACCTGTTTCTGCCAAATCCTGATTGAGGGGTTCCATATACCTTCTTCCACAAAATACTGATTGAGGGGGATTATTCCTATATACCTTTTTCCACCAAATACTGATTGAGGGCTACGATACACCTGCTTCCACAAAATACTGATTGAGGAGAGCCTTATACCTGTTTCCACCAAATACTGTTTGAGGGGTGCTATATACCTGTTTCCGCCAAATACTGATTAAGGGGTGCTATATACATGTTTCCGCCAAATACTGATTGAGGGGTGCTATTGCTATTTATGGTACGTTCTTCCACCAAATATTGATTAAGGGGTGCGATACTCCTGCTTCCACAAAATACTGATTGGGGGGTGCCATATACCTGTTTCCACCAAATACTGATTAAGGGGTGCTATATACCTGTTTCTGCCAAATACTTATTGAGGGGTGCTATATACCTGTTTCTGTCAAATACTGATTGAGGGGTGCTATTTGCCTGTTTCCGCCAAATACTGTTTCAGGGGTGCTATACACTTTCTAACACAAAATACTCATTAAGGGGTGCTATAGCTATATACATTTTTCCACTAAATATCGATTTAGTGCTGCGATACACCTGCTTCCACAAAATACTGATTGAGGGGTGCCATATACCTGTTTCCGCCAAATACTAATTAAGGGGTGCTATATACCTATTTCTGGCAAATACTGATTGAGGGGTGCCATATACCAGTTTACTGCAAATACTGATTAAGGGGTGCTATATACCTGTTTCTGACAAATACTGATTAATGGATTCCATATACCTTCTTCCACTAAATGCTGATTGAGGGGTTCTATTGTTATATACCTTCCTCCTCCAAATAATTATTGAGGGCTGCAATACACCTGCTTCCATAAAATTCTGATTGAGGGGTGCCATATACCTGTTTCTGCTAAATATTGATTAGGGGTGCTATATACCCGTTTCCACCAAATACTGATTGAGAGGTGCCATATAAATTTCTCCACTAAATACTGATTGAAGGGTGCTAATGCTATATTCCTTCTTCCACAAAATATTGATTGAGGGCTGCAATACACCTGCTTCCACAAAATACTGATTGAGGGATGCCATATACCTGTTTCCGCCAAATATTGATTGAGAGGTGCTATATTCCTGTTACCGCCAAATTCTGATTAAGGGGTGCTATATAACTGTTTCTGCCAAATACTTATTGATGGGTGGTATTGCTATTTACCTTCTTCCACCAAATACTGATTGATGGCTGTGATACACCTGCTTCTACCAAATACTGATTGTGGTATGCCATAAACCAGTTTTCCGCCAAATACTGATTGAAGTGTTCTATATACCTGTTTCCGTCAAATTCTGATTTTGCGCAAAATACTGATTGAGGGGTGCTATTGCTATATACGGTACCTTCTTCCGCCAAATACTGTTTCAGGGGTGCTATACACCTTCTTACACAAAATACTGATTAAGGGGTTCTATTGCTATATACCTACTTCCATCGAATATCGATTTAGTGATGCGATACACCTGCTTACACTAAATACTTATTAAGGGGGACATATACCTGTTTCCGCCAAATTCTAATTAAGGGGTGCTATATACCTATTTCTGGCAAATACTAATTGAGGGGTGCCATACACCTGTTTCTGCCAAATACTGATTAAAGGGGTGCTATACGCCTGTTTCCGCCAAATACTGATTGAGGGGTGCTATATACCTGCTTCCAAAAAATACAGATTGAATGGTGTTATTGCTATATACCTTATTACACCAAATACTGATTGAGGGCTGTGATACACCTGCTTTCACAAAATATTGATTAAGGGGTGCCAAATACCTCTTTCCGCCAAATTCTGATTAACCACCTCCGGACCGCCTAACGCAGGATTGCGTTCCGGAGGTGGCAGCGCTGCGCAGAGTCACGCATATACGCGTCATCTCGCGAGACGCGAGATTTCGCTCAAAGCCGGCCCGCGCATGCGCATCGCGGGCCGGCAAAATTAAAAGAAGTATTTCGTCACCAGCCTGCCAGCAACGATCATTGGCTGGCAGGCTGGCGATTTTCAAAAAATCCAATCCAAAGTCATATAACAGATCATATTAGTAAATATGATCTGTTATATGGCTTGTCTGCTCCTGTGCTGGTCCTTTTCGTCGGTTGGATCCAGCACAGGAGCAGACTGAACTGTGAGTAGCACCAACACTACACCTTAGCCCCAGATCACCCACCTGCACCCCAATTAACCCTTTGATCACCCCTTTGATCGCCCCTGTCAATCACTAGTGAAAGGAAAAAAAGTGATCAGTGTAAACTGTCACTTTTTTTTTTTCACTGGTATTGGCTGTTAGGTTTTAGGGATAGTTTAGGCCCCTTGGTTAGGTAGTTAGCGTCAGTTAGCGCCCACCCCACCGCACCGCAGTCACTTTTATTCGCTGTTTAGCGTATCGCTAATCAGCATTTGTACTTTTATAGTATCTGTAAGTGATCAAAACTGATCACGGTCAGATCTATAATAGTATTAGTGTCACTTTAGTTTGCCCTCCACCCAAAACGCAGTGTTTGCCCGATCAGGCCTGATCGGTCGCCCACACGTGCGTTCACCCACGCCCGCCCCACCGCAGTGACAAAAAATATATATTTTTTGATCACTGCACATTCATTTTACACGCACTGCGGCGATAAAAAAATCAGTTTTGATATTTTTTATCAACCGCAGCAGCCTCCGGTACTTCGCTAGCCTCCCCTTTGTAAGACAGGTTTGCTTTTTTTCTTGGGTAGTCTCAGGGAATACCCCTAAATTTAGTAGTCCAAAATGTCAAACAGGGGGTATTCTTCTGAAGAGGCCTACAGGATTCTGACCCAGTCGGATGAGGAGTGGGAACCCTCATCTGACGAATCTAGCGGGTCAGAATATGAACCTGTGGAAAGCAGTGGCTCTCTGACCCAAAGTTCGGACGAGGAGGTGGAGGTCCCTGGCAGCACCAGGCGTACCCGGCCCCATGTCGCTAGACCACAGGTTACGCAGGATCCGCTTCAAGAGCAGCAGAGTGGGGCTGTCGCTGCCGGATCACGTGGTGAGGCATACACCAGCAGCGCAGCCCTTCCTGGACCTAGTACCAGCACTGCCGTACAACATGGTGAAGTAGCGAGCACCAGAAGGGCAGTTGAAGCTGGTACGGTGGCACGTGCAATAGTTACCCCGTCGCAGCCACCGCAAAGACAGGCCCGTAGAGCCCCTAGAGTCCCTGAGGTGCTGGCAAATCCTGATTGGCAGTCACCAACTTCAGCCGCACCAGTAGTTCCCCCTTTCACCGCCCAGTCTGGAGTTCGGGTTGAGACGGCTCAAATCGGTTCGGCCCTGGGATTTTTTGAGCTGTTCTTGACTGCGGAGCTCTTGGACTTAGTCGTGGCAGAGACCAACCAGTATGCCACACAATTTATAACCGCTAACCCGGGAAGCTATTATGCCCAGCCTTTCCGGTGGAAACCAGTCCAAGTTTCCGAACTTAAAATTTTTTTGGGCCTTCTCCTCAACATGGGCCTGACAAAAAAGCATGAATTGCGGTCATATTGGTCAACGCACCCAATTCATCACATGCCCATGTTCTCTGCTGCTATGTCCAGGACACGATTTGAGACCATCCTACGTTTTCTGCATTTTAGCGACAATACCACCTCCCGTCCCAGAGGCCACCCTGCTTTTGACCGGCTCCACAAAATTCGGCCCCTCATAGACCATTTCAACCTGAAATTTGCAGATTTGTATACCCCTGAGCAAAACATCTGCGTAGACGAGTCCCTAATACATTTTACCGGGCGCCTTGGCTTCAAACAATACATCCCAAGCAAGCGTGCCCGGTATGGGGTCAAATTGTATAAGCTCTGTGAAAGGGCCACAGGCTATACCCACAAATTTCGGATCTATGAGGGAAAAGATCAGACCCTGGAGCCGGTCGGTTGCCCTGACTACCTGGGGAGCAGTGGGAAGACAGTCTGGGACTTGGTGTCACCCTTATTCGGCAAGGGGTACCATCTTTATGTGGACAATTTCTACACAAGTGTGGCCCTCTTTAGGCATTTGTTTATAGAACGGATTTGCGCCTGTGGCACCGCGCGAACTAGTCGCGTGGGCTTCCCCCAACGGCTTGTAACCACCCGTCTTGCAAGGGGGCAGAGGGCTGCCTTGTGTAACGAAGAACTGCTCGCGGTGAAATGGAGAGACAAGCGTGACGTTTACATGCTCTCCTCCATTCACGCAGACACGACAATCCAAATTGAGCGAGCAACCCGTGTCATTGAAAAGCCCCTCTGTGTCCACGACTATAATGCGCTCATGGGAGGGGTGGACTTCAATGACCAGATGTTGTCTCCGTATTTAGTTTCCCGCAGAACCAGACGCTGGTATAAGAAGGTGTCTGTATATTTAATTCAATTGGCGCTCTACAATAGTTTTGTTCTCTACAGTAAGGCTGGGAGAACAGGATCCTTCCTCAAATTCCAGGAAGAGATCATCGAGAACCTCCTTTACCCAGGAGGTTCCGTGGCCCCATCCACCAGTGTAGTTAGCCGTCTACACGAGCGACATTTCCCCAGTGTCGTTCCTGGTACCTCAACCCAACCGTCACCCCGAAAAAGATGTCGTGTCTGTAGCAGGAGTGGAATAAGGCGTGACACCCGCTATTTCTGTCCTGACTGTGCTGACCACCCTGCCCTATGCTATGGAGAGTGTTTCCGGAAGTACCACACACAGGTACACCTAGCATAGGGATCACATCTCACCAGGACAGGCACACAGGGCTATTAGGGCCCATTCACTCACAGCTGCTGCAAACCTCTCCTTTCACCTGGGATAAAGTGCATAACGTACTTCGCCACATCTTTGGGCGATTTGCGCTTTGCACATTGTCCCATGGGGAAGGAGAGGTTTGTTCTATAAAAGGTAAAAAAAACTAAACAAAAAAAAAAATACCGGTAAGTAAAAAAGTTAAATGTTCAGTTAAAAAAGTTTAAAAAAAGTTTCTATGTTCTGTTCAACAGTTAATAAAGTTATTGCTTTGCGGCCTGGTTTTTTCTTTTTTGTTTTGTTTTTTTTACCTTTCAGGTGGACCAACCGATCGACTAGCTGCAGCACTGATGTGCATTCGGACAGAAGCATTGCGCTGCTGTCAGATTACACGCAAGTCGGTGTATGCGGCGCTGCAAGACGAGATTTCTCCTCTGCAGTAAAAGATACGTTTGCCGAGGCATATGAGCTGAGGAGGTGGCGGTGTTCATATACTTTGGCAAACACTTTGTATATATAAAAAAAAAAATCCCGGCAATGATTTATTCATCCACATCGATTGATGTGAATGGAAAAATCTGGTTTGCCAGGGCATACGAGCTGAAGTGGGTATGGATGTTGGGCGGAGCTCCTATGTCCTGGCAGACGCCTTTCCCCTCCTTTTTCTTTTTTTGGCAGAGATTTTTTCATCCACATTGATCGATGCGAATGAAGAAATCTGTGCCGTTCATTTTTTTCTTTCAGCCCAGAGGCTGAACGGAAAAAAAAAATCTCATTACCCGTATGCTCAATATAAGGAGAATAGCAGAAACTCCTAATGCTGGGCATACATGTAATGATTGCGGAGACCCTCAAATGCCAGGGCAGTACAAACACCCCACAAATAACACCATTTTGGAAAGAAGACACCCCAAGGTATTCGCTGAGGGGCATATTGAGTCCATGAAAGATTGAAATTTTTGTCCCAAGTTAGCGGAAAGGGAGACTTTGTGAGAACAAAATCAAAAAAATCTATTTCCGCTAACTTGTGCCAAAATTTTTTTTTTCAATGAACTCGCCATGCCCCTCATTGAATACCTTGGGGTGTCTTCTTTCCAAAATGGGGTCACATGTGGGGTATTTATACTGCCCTGGCATTTTAGGGGCCCCAAAGCGTGAGAAGAAGTCTGGTATCCAAATGTCTAAAAATGCCCTCCTAAAAGGAATTTGGGCACGTTTGCCCACCTAGGCTGCAAAAAAGTGTCACACATGTGGTATCTCCGTATTCAGCAGAAGTTGGGGAATATGTTTTGGGGTGTCATTTTACATATACCCATGCTGGGTGAGATAAATATCTTGGTCAAATGCCAACTTTGTATAAAAAAAATGGGAAAAGTTGTCTTTTGCCAAGATATTTCTCTCACCCAGCATGGGTATATGTAAAATGACACCCCAAAACACATTCCCCACCTTCTCCTGAGTACGGAGATACCAGATGTGTGACACTTTTTTGCAGCCTAGGTGGGCAAAGGGGCCCACATTCCAAAGAGCACCTTTCGGATTTCACAGGTCATTTACCTACTTACCAGACATTAGGGCCCCTGGAAAATGCCAGGGCAGTATAACTACCCCACAAGTGACCCCATTTTGGAAAGAAGACACCCCAAGGTATTCCGTGAGGGGCATGGCAAGTTCCTAGAATTTTTTATTTTTTGTCACAAGTTAGTGGAAAATGATGATTTTTTTTTTTTTTTTTTTTTTTCATACAAAGTCTCATATTCCACTAACTTGTGACAAAAAATAAAAATTTCCATGAACTCACTATGCCCATCAGCGAATACCTTGGGGTCTCTTATTTCCAAAATGGGGTCACTTGTGGGGTAGTTATACTGCCCTGGCATTCTAGGGGCCCAAATGTGTGGTAAGGAGTTTGAAATCAAATTCTGAAAAAAATGACCTGTCAAATCCGAAAGGTGCTCTTTGGAATATGGGCCCCTTTGCCCACCTAGGCTGCAAAAAAGTGTCACACATCTGGTATCTCCGTACTCAGGAGAAGGTGGGGAATGTGTTTTGGGGTGTCATTTTACATATACCCATGCTGGGTGAGAGAAATATCTTGGCAAAAGACAACTTTTCCCATTTTTTTTATACAAAGTTGGCATTTGACCAAGATATTTATCTCACCCAGCATGGGTATATGTAAAAAGACACCCCAAAACACATTCCTCAACTTCTCCTGAGTACGGGGATACCAGATGTGTGACACTTTTTTGCAGCCTAGGTGGGCAAAGGGGCCCAAATTCCAAAGAGCACCTTTTGGATTTCATAGGTCATTTTTTACTGAATTTGATTTCAAACTCCTTACCACACATTTGGGCCCCTAGAATGCCAGGGCAGTATAACTACCCCACAAGTGACCCCATTTTGGAAAGAAGAGACCCCAAGGTATTCGCTGATGGGCATAGTGAGTTCATGGAAGTTTTTATTTTTTGTCACAAGTTAGTGGAATATGAGACTTTGTATGAAAAAAAAAAAAAAATCATCATTTTCCACTAACTTGTGACAAAAAATAAAAAATTCTAGGAACTCGCCATGCCCCTCACGGAATACCTTGGGGTGTCTTCTTTCCAAAATGGGGTCACTTGTGGGGTAGTTATACTGCCCTGGCATTCTAGGGGCCCAAATGTGTGGTAAGGAGTTTGAAATCAAATTCTGAAAAAAATGACCTGTCAAATCCGAAAGGTGC
Source organism: Bufo bufo (assembly GCF_905171765.1). NCBI lineage: Eukaryota > Metazoa > Chordata > Amphibia > Anura > Bufonidae > Bufo > Bufo bufo. The sequence goes on from NC_053389.1 coordinate 212,094,487, forward strand.
TCTTTGGAATATGGGCCCCTTTGCCCACCTAGGCTGCAAAAAAGTGTCACACATCTGGTATCTCCGTACTCAGGAGAAGGTGGGGAATGTGTTTTGGGGTGTCATTTTATATATACCCATGCTGGGTGAGATAAATATCTTGGTCAAATGCCAACTTTGTATAAAAAAATGGGAAAAGTTGTCTTTTGCCAAGATATTTCTCTCACCCAGCATGGGTATATATAAAATGACACCCCAAAACACATTCCCCACCTTCTCCTGAGTACGGAGATACCAGATGTGTGACACTTTTTTGCAGCCTAGGTGGGCAAAGGGGCCCATATTCCAAAGAGCACCTTTCGGATTTGACAGGTCATTTTTTTCAGAATTTGATTTCAAACTCCTTACCACACATTTGGGCCCCTAGAATGCCAGGGCAGTATAACTACCCCACAAGTGACCCCATTTTGGAAAGAAGAGACCCCAAGGTATTTCGTGATGGGCATAGTGAGTTCATAGAAGTTTTTATTTTTTGTCACAAGTTAGTGGAATATGAGACTTTGTAAGAAAAAAAAATCAAAAAAAAAAAATCATCATTTTCCGCTAACTTGTGACAAAAAATAAAAAGTTCGATGAACTCACTATGCCCATCAGCGAATACCTTAGGGTGTGTACTTTCCGAAATGGGGTCATTTGTGGGGTGTTTGTACTGTCTGGCCATTGTAGAACCTCAGGAAACATGACAGGTGCTCAGAAAGTCAGAGCTGCTTCAAAAAGCGGAAATTCACATTTTTGTACCATAGTTTGTAAACGCTATAACTTTTACCCAAACCATTTTTTTTTTACCCAAACATTTTTTTTTATCAAAGACATGTAGAACTATAAATTTAGAGCAAAATTTCTATATGGATCTCGTTTTTTTTGCAAAATTTTACAACTGAAAGTGAAAAATGTCATTTTTTTGCAAAAAAATCGTTAAATTTCGATTAATAACAAAAAAAGTAAAAATGTCAGCAGCAATGAAATACCACAAAATGAAAGCTCTATTAGTGAGAAGAAAAGGAGGTAAAATTCATTTGGGTGGTATGTTGCATGACCGAGCAATAAACGGTGAAAGTAGTGTAGGTCAGAAGTGTAAAAAGTGGCCTGGTCTTTCAGGGTGTTTAAGCACTGGGGGCTGAAGTGGTTAAGGGGTGCTGTATACTTGTTTCTGCCAAATACTATTTGAGGGTTGCCATATACCTTCTTCCACAAAATACTAATTGAGGGGTACTATTGCTATGTACCTTCTTCCACCAAATACTGATTGATGGCTGCGATACACCTGGTTCCACAAAATACTGATTGAGGGGTGTCATATACCTCTTTCTGCCAAATACTGATTGATGGGTGCTATATACATGTTTCCGCCAAATACTGATGGAGGGGTGCTATATACCTGTTTCTGCCAATTACTGATTGAGGGGTGCTATATACCAATTTCTGCCAAATACTGATTGAGGGGTGCTATATACCTTCTTCCAAAAAATACAGATTGAGGGGGGTTATTGCTATATACCTTCTTCCACCAAATACTGATTGAGGGCTGTGATACACCTGCTTCCACAAAATACTGATTGAGGGGTTCCAAATAGCTCTTTCCGCTACATACTGATTGAGGGATGCTATATACCTATTTCTGCCAAATACTGATTGAGGTGTGCTATATACCTGTTTCCGCCAAATACTGATTAAGGTGTTCTATATACCATGTTTCGCCAAATTCTGATTGAGAGGGGCTATATACCTTCTTCCACAAAATACTGATTGAGCATTGTTATTGCTATATACCTTCTTCTACCAAATTCTGATTGAGGGCTGCGATACACCTGCTTCCACAAAATACAGATTAAAGGCTGCCATATAGCTCTTTATGCCAAATACTGATTGAAGGGTGCTATATACCTGTTTCCGCCAAATACTGATTGAGGGGTGCTATATACCAGTTTATGCCAAATACTGATTGAGTGGTGCTATTGCTATATACGGTACCTTCTTCCACCAAATACTGATTGAGGGGTGCTATATACCTTCTTCCACAAAATACTACTTGAGGGGTGCTATTGCTATAAACCTTCTTCCACCAAATAATGATTGAGAGCTGCGATACACCTGCTTCCATAAAATACTGATTGAAGGGTGCCATATACCTCTTTATGCCAAATACTAATTGATAGGTTCTATATAACTGTTTCCGCCAACTACTGATTGAGGGGTGTTATATACCTGTTTCGCCAAATACTGATTGAAGGGTGCAATATACAAGTTTCTGCCAAATACTGATTGATGTGTGCTATTGCTATGTATGGTAGCTTCTTTCACCAAATACTGATTGAGGGCTGTGATACACCTGCTTCCAAAAAATACTGATTGAGGGGTGCCATATACCTGTTTCCGCCAAATACTGACAGAGGAGTTCTATATACCTGTTTCCGCTAAATACTGATTGAAGGGTGCCATATACCTTCTTCCACTAATACTGCTCTTCTCTACGGACTTAGGCAGAGGGTCATTTGGAAAATGATAGGCAGATGAATAGGCAGACCGTTATGCAGGGATGGTAGGGGTCGGGCAGGTGCGCTAATCTGGATCCTAAGTGAGAAGTTAGAGAAGGCACGTGCAATAACTTCAAAGGGTGCACCAGAGTTGGTTGAGTGGCTATCTCAACCTTCCGCTTCTGCACCCTCCTCATCCTCTGTTTCTGCACCCTCCTCACTCTCTGCTGTGTGCACCCCCAAAGACACCACCACCACCAGCACTATAGCCCCTCCACTCGAGTTAGAGGAATTATTTTCCTATCCATTCCAAGACCTTACTGATGCACAGCCATTCTTGGCATCGGATGATGAAGATGAGGTATCAACGGCCGCCACCCAGCGGTCTGATGACAGTACCTAGATCAGCCCAAGGAGGCTGGTCCCCGCTGTTGCTGTCTACACCGAGATCTCTAATGTCGGTGGTGGTGAAGGTGACGATGATGACGTGTCAATGAACGTCACATGGGTGCCCACAAGAGAGGAAGAGGAGGGGAGTTCAGAGCAAGAGACGGAGCAGCAGATAGGGATATGAAGGAGGAGAAGCAGGCAGAACTCGCAGTGCACAAGAGGCACAAAGCAGACTGCAAATGTATCTGAAGCAAGTCAACCACCATCTTGCGCTGTGTGGGCTTTTTTAACGTGTCAGCTGCTGATAATAGTGTTGCCATCAGCAGCTTGCACTGACATCGCATAAGTCGCGGTAAGCCCAACACTCACCTAGGGACGACCACCATAAGAAGGCACCTGGCATCCCATCACCGAGCACAGTGGGAGCAACGCTGTCAGAACCCACAAAGCCACACTCCCGGTGCTCCACGTCCTGCCTCTTCTCCTTCTCCTCTCTCCTCCCAATTGCCCTCCACTCCACCTTCCACCATGCCGTCGTCGAGTTCATCCGGCATAAGGCAGGCTTCCGTGGCCCAAATGGTCGAGCTTAAAAAGTTGATGACGCCGGATAACCCTCTTACCCATCGGCTGACCGCCGGCTTGTCAGAAATGCTACCCTGCCAACTACTGCCATATAAATTTGTGGACTCAGAGGCATTTAGAAAATTGGCTATTGGCACACCGCAATGGAAGGTTCCCGGAAGGAAATATTTCTCCCAGAAGAGCATCCCTGAACTTTATGGCACGTTAAGCAGCGAGTGAATATATCTCTGGCACACAGTGTTGGTGACAAAATACATCTGACCACAGACTTGTGGTCTAGTAAACTCGGGCAGGGAAGGTACATAACATTTACTGCCCACTGGGTGAACCTTCTGACGGCCGTCAAGCATGTAACCCGTGGCACCTGTGTGGATTTGGTGTTATTGCCTCTTCTTCTCCTCCTCCTACTCCATCCTCCATCTCCTTCTCGGTGGACTCCTCCTTTTCCACTGCTACACATCTCTTCCGCTGCACTCCCCAATCTCCCCAGAACCTATCCGACGTGTCAGGTGAAACGTTGACATGCTGTGCTGCGGCTGTTATGCCTGGAAGCCAAGAGCCACTCCGATCCTGTACTCCTGTACTCCTCTCAGCTCTACGGTCACAGGCCGATCAGTGGCTAACCCCACTCAATTTGACAGTTGGTAAAGTGGTGTGCGACAACGGTGCCAATCTGCTGAGCGCGCTGAAACAGGGAAAAATGACACACGTGCCATGCATGACACAAGTCCTGAACTTAGTCGTGCAGTGATTCGTTGCCAAATTCCCCGGGGTCCAGGACGTCTTGTGGCAGGCCAGGAAAATCTCTGGCTATTTTAGAAGATACGACACGGCCATGGCTCACCTTGCTGACGTTCAGCGGCGACACCACTTGCCCGTCACACGTCTGATTTGTGAATGCCCGACGCGCTAGAATTTCACCTTGTATATGCTTGATAGGCTGCTCCAGCAGAAATGTGCCGTTAACAACTACATGTACAAACTTATGATCTCTGTGGCAGGACAGGTTCTAGGGAGCTTTTTTTTTTTTTCACCGCTCCAGTGGCTGCTCATGCGCGATGCATGTAGACTTCTACGGCCATTTGATGAGATCACCAAACTGGTCAGTCGCAGCCAGGGCACCATCAGTGACATCGTACCTTACGCCTTCTTTCTGGAGCGTAAATTGCGTTGTGTCATTGATAAAGCCGTCGAGGAGCTGGGGCTGGAAGATGAGGAAGTCTCCATCTGAGACAAGTCAGCAGGAGTCTGAAGAGGAGTCATAGGAGGATGTTGGCTGGGGTGTGGAAAAGGAGGAGGAGGAGCAAGAATAGCAGGCTTTAAACTTTTCAGGGATCCCTGGTATTGTTCGTGGCTAGGGGGAGGAGACCAAGGATGACATTCTCCTGGGCGATGAGCAGGAGCCAAGATTTGAAAAGAGACCCCCGTATAAAAAGCATAAAGGGCAAGAACCTGTACTGGGTGGCAATGTACTTAGACCCCCAGTACAAACACAAAATGGCAGACATGTTACCAGCATCTCAGAAGGCTATCAGAATGCAGCATTTGTAGTTCTTGCTGCGAGAGTTGCTGCATTCTGATGTTGCTGGCACTGGCAGAGGAATTTCCACCCACAGCGAAACAGGTGCGGGTACCAATCCTACCACACATGCAAAAAGAGGGTGGTTTGAAGATGTGTTTGTCACTTCGGATATGAGATAATTCTTGCAGCCAACCCATCGACAGCTGCCCTCCGGATCCAGCCTCAGGGAACGCGTAGACCGATAAGTGTCTGACTACATCGGGTTAATGGCCGATTTGGATGCTCTGAAAAGTGAGGAACCCTTTGACTACTGGTTGTGCCATGGAACTCTTGGCTTGCCCCTCGTCGAGTATCCTGTCTGAAAGGACATTCAGTGCAGCAGGGGGGATCGAGACCGATAAGCGCACTCACCTAGCTCTCAACAGTGTGTACTACCTCACATTTTTTAAAATGAATGAGGCAAGGATCTAGCAGGAATTCAACACCTGTGATGGCCACGTGCAATTGAATTTCCTCATGCAAGCCCACACATATCTGCCACCACCCAGAACAAAGAATGGTCCTTGCCTTATGTATATACAGTGAATGCCTAATTTTTGGGGCCTATACTGGCCGACAGTTACATATTTATCCCATGACCGCCTAATGCACCTCCAGCCACAGAATCCAAAGTTCTATGCTGTCAGGTGAATGTCTATTGGCCTATTTTTGGTGTCTGTACTGGCCGACAGTTACATATTCATCCTGACTCCCTAATGTACCTCCAGCCACAGAATCCAAATTTCTTTGCTGTCAGGTGAAAGCCTATTTCCAAATTTTTGTGGCCTGTACTGGCCGACAGTTACATATTTATTCTATGACTACCTAATGTACCTCCAGCCACAGAATCCTAAGTTCTTTGTTGTTAGGTGAATGCCTATTGGCAATTTTTTTGGGCCTATACTGGCCGACAGTTACATATTTATCCTGTGACCACGTTCGCGAATCGTCCCGGCCGATGTTTGTTCATCACTAGTCTTTACCTCAAGGTTACCATAAAAGAAGTTCCTGCATCTTTTCTCTCATTTACTAGTTATAGGTGGCAGACTAGCAACCGTAACCTGTTTCCTCTGAGAAACACAAAAATCTCATATTTTCTTATTGCACCTTCTGTCTTTTTATGTCGTCTGAGAGCTAAGAGTGAGGCCTTGCCTCCCAAAAGATGTAATAAATAACATTAAATTTGAATGTGGGGATGATATATATATATATATATATATATATATATATATACACTGGGCAGCACCGCAATCAAGACAGAAAAGTAGGAGTGCCAGCGGCTGTAGATGCGATCCACCAACCAAATATAAAGAAAGAAACTCCACTGCACTTCCAAAAATAATGTGCGGATTTAATTCCACCAGATGCAACGTTTCGGTCCTGTCAATGAAATCTTTTTCAAGGTTCCATTGAGAGGACCGAAACGTTGCATCTGGTGGAATAAAATACGCACATTATTTTTGGAAGTGCCGTGGAGTTTATATATATATATATATATATATATATATATACACAGTGAGGAACAGAAGTATTTGAACACCCTGCGATTTTGCGAGTTCTCCCACTTAGAAATCATGGAGGGGTCTGAAATTCACATTATAGGAGCATTCCCACTCTGAGAGACAGAATTAAAACAAAAAATTCAGGAAATCACATTGTATGATTTTTAAAGAATTTATTTCTCTTGCACTGCTGAACATAAATATTTGAACACCTGAGAAACAGCAAGAATTCTGGCACTCAAAGAACTGTTACTGTGCCTTTAAAAAGTCCACCTCTACTCCACTCATTAATCTAACTTAGTAGCACCCGTCTGAGCTCTTTAAAGACACCTGTCCACCCCACAGTCAGTCAGACGCCAACTACTACTACAAGACCAAAGAGCTGTCAGAAGACACCAGAGACAAAATTGTGGACCTCCACAAGGCTGGGAAGGGCTACAGGGCAATTGCCAAGCAGCTTGGTGAAAATAGATCAACTATTGGAGCAATTGTTAGAAAATGGAAGAGGCTAAAGACGACTGTCAGTCTCCCTCAGACTGGTGCCCCATGCAAGATCTCACCTCGTGGGGTATCACTGATGATAAGAAAGGTGAGGAATCAGCCCAGAACTACAAGGGAGGAGCTGGTCAATTACATAATGAGAGCTGGTTTCAAAGGTCACTGTCGGTAGAACACTACACCGTCATGGTTTCAAATCATTCATTGCACGGAAGATTCCCCTGCTCAAGTCATCACATGTCCAGGCCCGTCTGAAGTTCGCCAATGACCAGCTCGATGATCCAGAGGAGGCATGGGAGAAAGTCATGTGGTCAGATGAGACCAAAGTAGAACTTTTTAGTCTAAACTTCACTCGTCGTGTTTGGAGAAAAAAGAAGGATGAGTTGCAGCCCAAGAACACCATCCCTACTGTGAAGCATGGGGGTGGTAACATCATGCTTTGGGGGTGCTTTTCTGCGAAGGGGACAAGACAACTGCACTGTATTTAGGAGAGGATGAATGGGGCCATTTATTGTGAGATTTTGAGCAACAACCTCCTTCCCTCAGTCAGAGCATTGAAGATGGGACATGGCTGGGTCTTCCAACATGACAACGACCCGAAGCACACAGCCAGGATAACTAAGCAGTGGCTCCGTAAGAAGCATATCAAGGTTATGGAGTGGGCCAGCCAGTCTCCAGACCTAAATCCAATAGAACATCTTTGAAGGGAGCTGAAACTCTGTGTTGCTCAGCGACAGCCCCGAAACCTGACAGATCTAGAGGAGCTCTGTGTGGAGGAGTGGGCCAAAATCCCTGTTGCAGTGTGTGCAAACCCGGTCAAAAACTACAGGAAATGTTTGACCTCTGTAATTGCAAACAAAGGCTTCTGTACAAAATATTAACACTGATTTTCTCAGGTGTTCAAATATTTATGTTCAGCAGTGCAAGACAAATAAATACATTCTTTAAAAATCATAAAATGTGATTTCCTGTTTTTTTTTTTGTTTTTTTTTAATTCTGTCTCTCAGAGTGGGAATGCAACTACAATGTGACTCCTCCATGATTTCTAAGTGGGAGAACTTGCAAAATCGCAGTGTTCAAATACTTCTGTCCCTCACTGTGTGTATATATATATATATATATATATATATATATACAAGGCCTCACTCTTAGGATTGATCATTGTATTAAAAAAAAAATATATATATATATACTTTTTTTTTCTTTTAACACATTTTAAATAGCATCCTGTTACATAAATAAGGATAAAGGACATGACCATTGAAAGTATAATTAATAGAAAAAAGGAAAATTAATAGAATTAGCTCAGATGTGTCATTGGAATTTTCTATGAGATAAATAATTTACTGTGGATACACAGAGGTCATTGCCATCATACAAAAACAAAAAAAGTTTTCCAAAGTTAGAAGAGTAGACAAAATGGCCCAAGTATTCCACATGTGTGGCCCCTATGGGACAATAAATTCATATGCTGCAGCTGCCTTCCCCAGGATAAATATAACACACTAGCTGAAGAACCCGGCTTTGCACAGGTATATTTAATCTATTTCATTTAGTGTTTGTGTGTGTTGTTAAAAGATATCAACAGTATCCACTATAACAGTGACATCAACAGTCCCCCACCCCTTAACACTGACAGTGCCTCCTCTCTTTAAAATTGGACCTCCACAGCAGCCCACCATCTTAACTTTGACCTTTACAGAAGCACTCCCCCTTTAACAGTGAGTTTCATAGAACCCCACCCCCTTGACGGTGACCTCCACAGGGGCCCATACCCTTAATAGTGAACTCTACCGCACCTGTCCCTTAACACTGACCATTGGTTACAGTCCCCTTAACTGACCTCCACCATTCCCGGCACCCTTAACAGAGACCTCCCCAGTGAATGTCCCTTAACAGTGACTGCCACAGTACCCCGCTCCCTTAACAATGACCTCCAGTGTACCCCGCCCCTTTAACTGTGACCTCCACAGAGCTCCATTCCCTTATAATAGGACTTCCATAACACCCCACCCCTTTAACAGTGACCTCTACAGCACCCCGCCCCTTAACACTGACCTCCATAGCAGACCGTCCCCCTAATTGTGACCTCCAACATTCCTTGCCTCCTTAACAGAGACCTCCACAGTGCCCGCCCCTTTAACAGTGATCTCCTCTGCATCTGGCCCCCTTAACAGTGACCTCCACAGTGGCTGCCCCTTTTTTAGTGACCCCCACAGTATCCCATTTCCTTAACAGTGATTTCCACAACACCCCGCCCCCTTAACAGTGGCCTCTACAGCAATCTGCCCCTTAAAGTGTAACTGACGTTTCATTTTTTATTCCCTAATGGTATAGTACACCCTGCTGTATAAGTGCTTTTGTGATTTAAAATGTAATCATTTTCAGTTTTACCTGCCAATTACTCCCACAACTGCATGCTACTTTCCTATTCAGCAGCTCTCATCTCACAGCATTGCCATGTGCAGTCCGCCTTCTCAGTATTATAACAAGAGACGGATGAGCTCTGGGAGGAGGAGCTCAGCCCTGACAGCCTGGAGCTGGGCTTAGGAAGAAAGTGGAGGGGGGATGGCTGCTTTAGATGGGTATATCTTCTCAATGGTAGCAGCTATAAATATGCAACTGGTCTTCTTTGAAAGCTGACAATCCAGGCCTACATACAAGACCAGAATGTGACAGCTCTAGTCCAAGCAACACAGGAGAAATACAGTTGGGAATAATCATGGGTAAAATCTGCTTTTACTTTCAGCTTTATTCACAGCATCCCGATTTCTATCATTGATATCTTCCTCTGTACTGAACAGATTTATGTCATTCTGGTATTGTCTGAAAGCCTTAAATGTCTTATTTCTAGCTGGCAACAAAACAGAGATATAAGCAGCTGAAGCAGCCCCCCCTCCCTGTCAGTCTGGAAGAGAATGAGGGACAGCTGGCTATTAAGAGGTTAAAAGAAATGCTTAGTGATTTAATGTGATTGCAGGGCTTGTCTCTGGTTAGCTGTATGTGGGGATACACACTGCTCTGGGTACTCTGTGAAGTTCTCTGCGTTCTTATTGGTCCTGCTAGTTCATGTGTGGAGAGCAAGGGCTTATCAGAAGTGAGAGAAATACAGGACGGCCTCAAGAAAGGGCAAACATCACCACAGTAAGTGCAGCAGATGCCATTTTAGGAAGAAACTGAAATATAGGCATAGAGAAATATGGTTGCTAAGGGCTGAATACAGACATCAGAAAGGTAAAATTAGCTGAAAAATGCAACTTCATGAATATCTTCCCTTCAGCATCACATATGTTAGGAATTACATTTTTGATAGTGAAATGGCAGTTACACTTTAACACTGACCTCCATAGCAGACTGTCCCCTTAATTGTGACCTCCACAGCAGCCTGCCCCTGGGGTAACCAGAGGTCCGGTTTTAGGCCGGACAGTCCTGACTTCAGACTCCCTGTGCACCGTCCGGCGCAGGGCCTGGACTGACACAGGGATGTCCTTTTGAACAGCTCACTCTCAGACAGCAGCACTGTGCTGTCTGAGCGTGAGCTGCAGGGAGAAAGTCACCCTCTCTCCCACCCCTGAAGCTGACAGAAGTTGATTTTTATCTTCATTATTTCAATACCCGTCGGCTCCGGAGTGGGAGGGGGCGTGGTCTTAGCATGACCTGGGGGCAGGGTTTTTAAGTTCATCTTTTGAAGGGCCTGACTGCCCCCTTAACTGTGATCTCCACAGCCCTGCACTCCCTTAACAGTGTCATCCACAGCGGCCTGCCCCTTCAAAGCTGACCTACAGCAGTGAAGAAAAATGGTTGAGTTGTGATGGAAACCTGGTGTAAAACTGTGTATGTGGAGACTAAGGACCTGCAAGCTTCTATTGGCTGATAAGGGACATATGACCGTGTGTATGGCAGTTCGGATATGAAGAGAAAGACCTGCAGGCTTCTATTGGCTAATGTAGGTCATGTGATGTGCCATATTTGCATTTTTTGGGAATATCTCAGGAACGGTACGTCCTAGAGAGCTGAGACCAAGTCTAAAACCTTCCCAGACACCAAATGCACCTGCGTTTCAAATGTCTTGATTGTAAATGAGACGGTGCGGATACCTTTAGCGGACATACACACATTCACACATACACTCAGCTTTATATATTAGATAAATACTCTGTTAAGTTCTTACTTTTTCCTCTATTATGGGGCACTGTGGGTAGACTAAAGGACAATTATTAATTATATTGATGTAGGAAATAAAAAATATAAAAAATCTATATCATGCTAAAGCAACAAACGATGGCATTGTAAAGAAAAAGTACGGGGTTACTGGAAATGTACAGTAAATGAACTTTTAGAAATCTCTTAAAGTAGGCTTTTAACAAATGGAAGCATACATTGAATCTTGAATCCATCAATACTGTGCAGTCAACAGTCAAAAGAAGATCATATGTACAATACATTGCAAAATTTATAACCTCTCTGGAGACAAATACTGTCAAAGTACACAATGTATTTAAACTATGTTGAGCCTCCGGTTCTTAAAGGGGGTTGTCCAACACTCACATGTTTTTTTAAAGCATACTTACCTACTGCCTGCCACAGATGAACTACAGTATATGGAAATTTTGTTAAATAAAAAATGCATCTTGCTATGCAATTGAATTTTTTGGTGTCTGGTGTTGAATTTGCTTTGAAGGTAGATCTCCAAAATTAATTCTGCTGATGGGTAGTTCAACTCTGGGAGGGAATACTGAGCTTAGTGCATCTATATATTGTTGACATCCACAGCACACTTGCCTGCTACCAGCTGCTCGATTCTGGCTCTGTGGGTCCCTCACTCTCTTCTGCAGTCTTCTGGTTCTGACATGTGCTTCTGGCATAGACAGGGGTCAAGTGTGGTCCGTCCTTGCAGCCAATCAACTGCCCTCAGTAGTGATGTGCCCCTAAATGGAACCTCTCTGCTAAGTCATGTGCTACTTGGGGACACACCACCGCTAAGGCCAATGATAGCAGAACATGGCCCCCTCTGTGACAGATGTTTACAAGAAGAAGATTTTACAAGATCAGGTAAGTATGCTTCTCTTCACAGGTCCAGTGGGGTGGGGGTGGTATATAAAAAAGGTGTTGGTCAATCATAATGATTTACTCCTATCATCCAGCTGGTCATATCAGTGTTAACTTCCTTGGCAGAATTTGTAGGCTATATAGAGGTTCCTGCCAGCAATATAGATGCACAAAGGCGCAGTATTCCTACCAGTATTTAACTAGGGTGCTAACATATGATAAATTATCCACTGTCTGTTTGAGATTGGTTTTCTATACACTGGACCTCATATGTCCTGGTTTGGTTGTGTTCTGTAGAACCTTGGTCTGCTAGGTGATCTCCTGTCCAACCCATGAGATTTCGCATGGTGTCTTCAATCAAGATGGCCGGGTTGGGCACTTTGCGATCAAATGGATAAGGGGAGAATTTTTTTTTCTAGTACTGATTAACTCCTAAAATACCTCATTTTTCATCTCAGATGCCACAATCAACAATGAACGCGGCATCTAAAGGGGTTCAATGATCGTGGAGGTGCAATCGCCGTTACCCATCATTGTGCCCGCTACATGCAAAAAAATGCACTTTGTGATTAAGTAATTAGGCACAAAGTAAATTTGTTTGTAAAATTCGGCGAAGCAGCCAGATGGAATTTTCCATAACTTCGCTCATCTCTACCCACAACCATTTCAAGGCAGATTAACCAATTTCCATACCGCAGGGCATATTCTGTTCAGAGCCTCTATCGGAAAATCCATAATTTTTGGCAGGAAGTAAAATACTACTTGTAAAATGTCAGATATCACAGTGCTATACCATTGATCTCCATTATAAGTGGGCACCAGTTGTGTTTGTATGACTGATTAAGATCTGAATTGTAGTTTGAGTCCAACTTAAAAAAAATGAATTTTTAGCTTTTTGGAAATTTTCTGTAATAATAAACATTCTTAGCTTATGTGAAGATAGCTGCCATACACTTTCAATAGCTGTCAGCCAAACAAGCTATTCCTCCCAATCTCCCTATTCAGCCAAGCTTGCATGTATTCTCAAAGTAAACTGCTTACAGGCACCTCTGGCAGTGGCTTGTCTCCCTTGAAAACAAGGCATCCAGCAAATTAGAAAGATCAGCCAAACATCCAATACACATTAGATGGTCAGTTGGTCATGAACGCATGGGTCAGCAAATCCCATATGCGATCTGTTGTGAAACTACAACTTCTGACATTCTTCATTCACTTCTCTGGGAGAAGTGTGCATACTGGGAGTTGTAGTTTCAGCAAGACATGGAGTACTGTAGTTGCTGAACCCTGCTCTTATATGTATAGCAATTTAGCTAATTTAGTTAAACTACATCCAATAACTTTCATCACAAGCTCTTAAAAATGTTTTATGTATCTAATAGACATTCAGCCTTTTTTTTTTTTTGGGCTATTTAAAAAAATATTATAATTACTTTTCATTAGCAGAACTTAAAACAGCTAATTTGCATAAATACATTTTAACTATGATCTAGTAATAGTATGGCATTGCTTCCTTGGCTGGAATAAATGTGATGTTGAAGAGAAAACCAAGACTCGGCAAAAGATATATATTTTTTTCCAAGCATGGTTGACTTTACTGGTATTTAGCAGTTTATTAAGGCAAAACTTGCATACAAGGCCTCATGCACACAAACAGGAACAATGACTGTGGGACAGCCTTCTAAGTAACAGCTCACACTGCCATTTTAAAATTAAAGTCTATGGGGCTATTGACATGGCCGCTATTTTAAAGGCCAGTGAGTAGCAGCCGTCACAAAATAGAACAGATACTATTTTTGGCCATTTTCATGGCCATATGGACACCTTTGAAATTAATGGGCCCATTTTTAATGGCTGTTTAGATATCAGTGCACTAAGAACCATAAAAAAAGGATATGCTATGTCAAAAAAGGGCCTTTCAGTAGTTAGAATTTCAACAAAAAACTCATCCACTTGCACACTGGAACACTCGGCCCACACTGAAAGCAGCAGGACCTACACTCTCAGTGTTGTGATGTCATGACACTGGATATGTCAGGTCCTGGTGTCTCCAGTGCAGAGTGTTCCATCATGTGCAAGTAGATGACGTGAGTATTTTATTTTGCCACTATCGGAGGTGGGGAGAAGATGGGGACATCATATAATATATATTATCTACAGAGGACACTGCAGGGGTTGAGTTTTTAATAAAAAATGCAAGGCATCTGCTTTTAGGAGATGCAGCCACAGCACGGCAAACATGCAAGAGGTGGCCAGACAAAAAACGCAGCTTGCCGCTTCTCCAGCCCGTCCCCATTATAGTGAATGGGGCGGACTTCCGGCAGCACACGTGTACAGAGCACACAATTCTAATGCCAGTGTGAAAGAAGCCTTAATGGCCATTAAGAATAGATGCAAAACAGCCATTGAAAACGGATACGCGGCCTGAAAATCTATGCACACACTAATGGACATTGTGTGCATGTAGCCTCATTCACATGCCAGTGAACTAAAGGCGTTTAATATCCCTGTTCTTCACAGACAACAACTTATCCATTCATATAATTGTGTTTATTCACACATCATCCACAGTCAGTTAAAAATCAATGAGACATCTGCTACCTTGTTCTGTGGTGCAGACTATTAAAAGTCTATGGGTCTGTAAAAGCCACTGACAGAACAAGGATTGCATGGGTTGTTCTGGATTGAGTTGAAAATTCCTTTTCATTCTTGCAGTAGACGTAGAAAATGGATGACACACAGAGAGCAAAATAAGGACATTTAGACCAAACAACAACGAACCCTTTGCAGCTATCTTCACGGGTGAAATACTGTCTAGTAACGAACATTGTTACAGACATTTGAATAAGCTCTAACATAGCAATAATACCCCAAGTATTTAGCTTTTTTTCAGATGGCCACATTATAGGACTCTACAGCTGCAATATTCACATCCCACCCATCCGCTCAGTGCACCCTGTTTTATATACACCTAAGCAGACAATAGTGGTCTTTTTGCTCTTTTGTTTCCGTGATGAATAACTTCCATTTTCTATTTCCATATTGCTCAATGTGATTTAATAAATGCATAAATAGGATAGTTAGCTATTTTTCTTCTAAGGTACCTTTGTAATACAAAAAAGAGTGTTTGAGTCCAAATACATATATTATGTACTGCTGAAGGAATTAACTTCTGAAATGCTTTCAATTCATTCGCATGTCTTACGCTACATATGTTTCCTATTTTTATGACTTTTTCACTTTCCTCTACAGATGAGATTGAGATGCTGGAAAGACTTTGGCTATCAGGGATTTGTCACAATGACAAGATTGAAGTTATGAGCAGCAAACTGGACATTGACAACATGGCGGGGGTCTTCTACATGCTTCTCGTCGCAATGGGATTGAGTCTTCTGGTGTTCGCATGGGAGCATCTCATTTACTGGAAGTTGCGGCACTGCATGAGGCACTCCGGGAGACTTGACTTTTTATTGGCATTTAGCAGGGTAAATATCTCATCTCTTATTTTTCTGCCTTTGTCCACTTAATTCGTAGCTTCAAACAAAATGTATTGTGTGCGTTTTGTAAATTCAGGTTAAAAGACGAGAACTTAGTATTTTTATTATTCCTTGACACATGAGAGCATTAATCTTATTGTGTATTCTAGCTAATACAGCTTTCATGTTGTTCTTGGAATGAAAAAAACTTTAATGTGACCGCCCAAAAGTAGGGATGAGTGGACCCATGGATGTTCGGGTTTGCCGGGTTTGGTCGAACTTTGGGTCAAAGTAAGGGTTCGGGACCCGAACTTGACCCGATCTCGAACCCGAAGCCCATTGAAGTCAATGGGGACCTGAACTTTGGTGCACTAAAATGGCTGTAAAATAGTCGTAGTAAGGGCTAGAGGACTTCAAAAGGAAGCAAAATGGGGGTAAGAGCAGGACAGTTGCCCTGAAAACAAATGTGGATAATCTAGAATAGAAAATAATAATAATCTTGAAGTAGGAGGCAGAGGTAAAAATGGAGTAGGAGGTTGAGGAGGCGGTGGAGGTGGCGGTGGAGGTGGAAGCAGCTGTGGAGGAGGAGGTAGACAACACTGTTTTTTATTTTTATATTTTTATTTATTTATTTATTTTAATAAATTTGGGAAGACCCAAAAACATTGGGAAATAGAAAAGAGAATGCAAAGAGAAAGTGCGCTGGAGTATAACCATGGCTGGGTGCGGCCGGTAAACTTGTCTACTCAGCACAAGGTACGGACAAGTCCTGTGGGATCCATGCCTGGTTCATTTTAATGAACGTGAGCTTGTCCATGTTGGCTGTGGACAGGCGGCTTCGCTTGTCTTTGATTACCCCCCCTGCCGTGCTAAACACACGTTCAGACAATACACTGGCCGCAGGGCAGGCCAGCACCTCTAAGGCGTAAAGAGCAAGCTTAGGCCATGTGCCCAATTTGGAGACCCAGAAGTTGAATGGGGCAGACCCATCAGTCAGTACGTGTAGGCACGTGCACACATACTGTTCCACCATGTTGCTGAAATGCTGCCTCCTGCTAAGTATCAGCTGGTGGTGCTTATTGTTGTGGCGTGTTGACAAAGCTTTTCCACATTTCGGCCATGCTAACCCTCCCTTCTGAGGTGCTGGCGGTGCCCCAGCTGCATTGCTGACTTCTTCCTCCTCCTCCATCGCCTTCGCCTTGTGTTTCCACTGAGCCCCCGCTGTTAGGTGTGAATGCCCTCAGCAGTGCGTCTACCAGCATGCGCTTGTACTCACACATCTTCCGATCACGCTCCAGTGACAGATTTAAGGACAGCACGTTGCCCTTGTAGTGGGGATCCAGCAGGGTGGCCACCCAGTATTCAGCACTGGTTAGAATGTGGGCAACTCAGCGGTCCTTGCACAGGCACTGCAGCATGTAATCGCTCATGTGTGCCAGGCAGCCAGAAGTAACGACAAGCTGTTCTCTGTGAGAGGTGTATCGTCTGTGTCCTCTGTATCTCCCCAGCCATGCTCCATTGATGCCCATAAGCTGCTTTGGGTCCCACCCTGCTGTGAACACGGTTCCTCCGCATCATCCTCCTCCTCATTCTGCAGAACAGTTGTGTACCTGGTCTCTGTTGGTGCAGGAAACCGCTCTCTGAGCCACTTGTGAATGACTGGCCTGATAACTATGGAAATGATCCCTCCTCCTCTTCCTCCTGTGCTACATCCTCTTCTATCATCACCCAAAGTGTTTTTTCAAGGAGACATAGAAGTGGGACAGTAATGCTCAGGACTGCGTCATTGGCACTGGCCATGTGGTGGAGTACTCAAAACAACGCAACAAGGCACATGTCCCGCATGGAGGCCCACTTGTTGGTGGTGAAGTGGTGCTGTTCCGCAGAGAGACTCACCCATCCGTGCTGCAGCTGAAACTCCTCTATCGCCTGCTGCTGCTCGCACAGTCTATCCAGCATGTGCAGAATGGAGTTCCACCTTGTGGGTATGTTGCATATGAGGTAGTGAGCGGGAAGGCTGAAGTTACGCTGCAGCACAAACAGGGGAGCAGCAGCCGGGTGAGAATGCCAAAAGCGCACACAGACGGCCCGCACTGTCTGCAGCATCTCTGACATATCGGGGTAATTTTTCAGGAACCTGTGCACCACAAAATTCAGCACATGTGTCAGGAAAGTGATGTGCATCAAACCGGCTAGGCCCAGAGCTGCTACAAAATTTTACCCGTTATCGCACACCATCAGGACGGGCTTGAGGCTCAGTGGCACCAACCACTCATTACTCTGTTGTTCCATGCCCGTCCACAGCTCCTGCGCGGTGTGGGGATTTTCCTCTAAACAGATGAGTTTTAAAACAGCCTGCTGTTGTTTCCCCCTGGCTGTGCTGAAGTTGGTGGTGCAGGTGTTACGCTGATCGGATGAGAAGGTGGTAGAGAAGTAAGCAGAGTAGGAGGAGTAGGCAACAGGAGGCAACGAGAAGTGTCCTGCAATCATCAGTGGCGGAAGGACATGCGCCGCCTCAGGCCCAGCCGCCACTGCATTTTCCCAGTGTGCAGTTAAGGAGATATAACGTCCCTGCCCGTGCTTACTGGTCAACGAATCTGTGGTTATGTGGACCATGCCACAGATGGTGTTGCGCAGGCACACCTGATTTTGTCCGCCACTTAGTTGTGCAGGGCAGGGATGGCTTGCATGGAAAAGTTGTGGGAGCTGGGAACCATGTACTGTGGTACAACCACCACCATAATAAATTTTTAAAAGTCTCTGTCTCCACCAGACGGAATGATAGCATTTCAAAGGCCAGGAATTTAGAAAGGCTGGCATTCAGGGCCAGGGATCGCTGGTGGGTAGGGGGGTACTTCCTCTTTCTCTCTAGTGTTTGTGGGATGGACAGCTGAACGCTTCCATGAGACAGTGTGGAGATGCTTGGTGACGGTGGTGGAGGTGGTGGTGTTGCTGCCACATCCTCTGTATGCGGGGCGGCAGGTGTGACTCCAGTGGGGGCGAAATAGGCTGAGACTACAGCAGAAGAGGGAGGGGAGGAGCCTGAGATCTTTGTGGTTTTTCAGGTGTGTACTCCAATGCAGCTTGTGCTTTGCATTTAGATGCCTTGTCATGCAGGTGGTGCTCAGGTTTAGAACATTTATGCCTAGCTCCAGGCTTTGATTGCACAGCGTGCAAACCACTTGCGTCTTGTCATCAGCACATTGTCTGAAGAACTGCCATGCCAGGGAACTCCTTGTGGCTGACTTTGGTGTGCTCAGTCTTTGGGTACGATGGGCAGTAGCAGGCATACTGGCTAGGCGACGGTCACTCTGCTTTTGCACCCTGCTCCCTCTTCTCCTGTGCATCTGGCGCTGTGTGACCACCACCTCTTCCTCCGAACTGCACACCTCACTCGCATGACCTTGATTCTATGTGAGGTCTAGGACCTCATTATCCTCCACATCGTATTCCACCCACTCTTCACCCCTTTCCTCTTTGCCGGTCTGCACACGGTAGAAAGCCACAGCAGTTGGCACCTGTGTTTCGTCATCATTATCAGAGATGTGCTGCGGTGGTCCTCCTATGTCCACATCCTGAAACATAAGTGGTTGGGCATCAGTGCACTCAATCTCTTCCCCTTCTGGGGCAGGGCTAGGTGAATGGCCCATGGAAACCCTGCCAGCAGAGTCATCAAAAAGCATAACAGACTGCTGTATGACTTAGGGGTCAGACTGCTTGGCTGATTTGCAAGGGGGTGAGGTGAAAGACGGATGCCCATGGGCTGCAGGTGCCAACTCTACTCGTTCTGGCCTCACCATTCGTACACTGGTATTCTGGCCTACAAAATGGCGCTGAATGTCCTGTCGTCCTCTCTCTGCAACAGGAGCTCCACCAGCACCAGCAGCACCACGACCATGGGCCACGTCCCTTATTTGATGCTCTCCTCATTCTGTTAATTTCCCTGTCATGTATGCAGTGCAGGTGTACCTCCCACCACAAATGTGAATGTCACCCACCGAACTAACAGATGGATTAACTATATTAATTTCCCTGTCACATATGCAATGCAGGTGTACCTCACACCAAAAATGGGTATATGTCACCCACCAAACTTACAGACGGATTAACTATATAAATTTTCCAGTCACATATGCAGTACACACTTATCTCACACCAAAAATGGGTATATGTCACCGGCTGAACTAATAGTCAGATTAACTATATTAATTTCCCTGTCACGTATAAAGTGCATGTGTCTCTCACACTAGTGTTGATCGATCACCAAAGTGCTCGGGTGCTATGGTGTTCGAGTAGAACACTTTGGGATGCACAATGGAAGTCATTGGAGAACCCAAGCATTAAACCAGGCACCCCCTGCTCTGAAGAGGGGAGGGTGTCGGGTCCCACTGAGGTCTATGCAGAAGATCGCTGTACAGTGGGAGGAATGCCCCAGTGTGAGTCCGAGCTTAGGAGTCCCTGCTCTGACTACATATATACAGTTGCAAGAAATAGTATGTGAACCCTTTGGAATTATATGGATTTCTGCACAAATTGGTCATAAAATGTGATCTGATCTTCATCTAAGTCACAATAGACAATCACAGTCTACTTAAACTAATAACACACAGAATTAAATGTTACCATGTTTTTATTGAACACGTCATGTAAACATTCACAGTGCAGGTGGAAAAAGTATGTGAACCCCTAGACTAATGACATCTCCAAGAGCTAATTGGAGTGAGGTGTCAGCCAACTGGAGTACAATCAATGAGATGAGATTGGAGGTGTTGGTTGCAGCTGCCCTGCCCTATAAAAAAACACACCAGTTCTGGGTTTGCTTTTCACAAGAAGCATTGCCTGATGTGAATGATGCCTCGCACAAAAGAGCTCTCAGAAGACCTACGATTAAGAATTGTTGACTTGCATAAAGCTGGAAAGTATCTCCAAAAGCCTTGCTGCTCATCAGTCCACGGTAAGACAAATTGTCTATAAATGGAGAAAGTTCAGTACTGCTGTTACTCTCCCTAGGAGTGGCCGTCTTGTAAAGATGACTGCAAGAGCACAGCGCAGACTGCTCAATGAGGTGAAGAAGAATCCTAGAGTGTCAGCTAAAGACTTACAAAAGTCTCTGGCATATGCTAGCATCCCTGTTAGAGAATCTATGATATGTAAAACACTAAAGAAGAATGGATTTTATGGGTGGATACCAGAGAGGAAGCCACTGCTGTCCAAAAAAAAAACATTGCTGCACGTTTACAGTTTGCACAAGAGCACCTGTATGTTCCACAGCAGTACTGGCAAAATATTCTGTGGACAGATGAAACCAAAGTTGAGTTGTTTGGAAGAACAATGTGTGCAGAAAAAGAGGCACAGCACACCAACATCAAAACCTCATCCCAACTGTGAAGTATGGTGGTGGGGGCATCATGGTTTGGGGCTGCTTTGCTGCGTCAGGGCCTGGACGGATTGCTATCATCGAAGGAAAAATGAATTCCCAAGTTTATCAAGACATTTTGCAGGAGAACTTAAGGCCATCTGTCCACCAGTTGAAGCTCAACAGAAGATGGGTGTTGCAACAGAACAACGACTCAAAGCATAGAAGTAAATCAACAACAGAATGGCTTAAACAGAAGAAAATGCGCCTTCTGGAGTGGCCCAGTTTCCTGACCTCAACCCGATTGAGATGCTGTGGCATGACCTCAAGAAAGCGATTCACACCAGACATCCCAAGAATATTGCTGAACTGAAACAGTTCTGTAAAGAGGAATGGTCAAGAATTACTCCTGACCGTTGTGCACGTTTGATCCTGCAACTACAGGAAACGTTTGGTTGAAGTTATTGCTGCCAAAGGAGGTTCAACCAGTTATTAAATCCAAGGGTTCACATACTTTTTCCATCTGCACTGTGAATGTTTACATGGTGTGTTCAATAAAAACATGGTAACATTTAATTCTTTGTGTGTTATTAGTTTAAGCAGACTGTGAT
This sequence comes from Bufo bufo, assembly GCF_905171765.1. NCBI lineage: Eukaryota > Metazoa > Chordata > Amphibia > Anura > Bufonidae > Bufo > Bufo bufo. Next base: position 212,116,022 of record NC_053389.1, read on the forward strand.
TGTCTATTGTTGTGACTTAGATGAAGATCAGATCACATTTTATGACCAATTTGTGCAGAAATCCATATCATTCCAAAAGGTTCACATACTTTTTCTTGCAACTGTAACTATGTCTTGTCTGACTGGTTAAGGCAAGAACCTTAACCACTCAGCTACAAAGCTGAATGATAAACTGTGTCAGAAAAACCTCATAGTAGTTTCTTATGTATTAAGTATTTATATACAGTTGCAAGAAAAAGTATGTGAACCCTTTGGAATGATATGGATTTCTGCACAAATTGGTCATAAAATGTGATCTGATCTTCATCTAAGTCACAACAATAGACAATCACAGTCTGCTTAAACTAATAACACACAAAGAATTAAATGTTACCATGTTTTTATTGAACACACCATGTAAATATTCACAGTGCAGGTGGAAAAAGTATGTGAACCCCTAGACTAATGACATCTCCAAGAGCTAATTAGAGTGAGGTGTCAGCCAACTGGAGTCCAATCAATGAGATGAGATCGGAGGTGTTGGTTACAGCTGCCTTGCCCTATAAAAAAAACACACACCAGTTCTGGGTTTGCTTTTCACAAGAAGCATTGCCTGATGTGAATGATGCCTCGCATAAAAGAGCTCTCAGAAGACCTACGATTAAGAATGGTTGACTTGCATAAAGCTGGAAAGGGTTATAAAAGTATCTCCAAAAGCCTTGCTGTTCATCAGTCCATGGTAAGACAAATTGTCTATAAATGGAGAAAGTTCAGCACTGCTGCTACTCTCCCTAGGAGTGACCGTCCTGTAAAGATGACTGCAAGAGCACAGCGCAGACTGCTCAATGAGGTGAAGAAGAATCCTAGAGTGTCAGCTAAAGACTTACAAAAGTCTCTGGCATATGCTAACATCCCTGTTAGAGAATCTACGATATGTAAAACACTAAAAAAGAATGGATTTCATGGGAGGATACCACTGAGGAAGCCACTGCTGTAAAAAAAAAAACATTTCTGCACGTTTACAGTTTGCACAAGAGCACCTGGATGTTCCACAGCAGTACTGGCAAAATATTCTGTGGACAGATGAAACAAAAGTTGAGTTGTTTGGAAGAAACACACAACACTATGTGTGGAGAAAAAGAAGCATAGCACACCAACATCAAAACCTCATCCCAGCTGTGAAGTATAGTGGTAGGGGCATCATGGTTTGGGGCTTCTTTGCTGCATCAGGGCCTGGACGGATTCCTATCATCGAAGAAAAAATGAATTCCCAAGTTTATCAAGACATTTTGCAGGAGAACTTAAAGGGGTATTCCCATCTTAATGATCACTGTTAAATCTGTTAATGACTTACAGTGAACATTTTTCTAAATATATTTAATTAACAAATTCCCACCCCTTAGAAGAAAATAAACATATACTTACCTGACTGTTGTCTTCCGTCTCCCCTGGTTACGGCCACCGCTCTTCTCAGGAATCGCGGTGGCCGTGCGTGCAGTATACTTGCCAGGAAGAAGTCACCAGGGCGGCGCATGCGCGGCCTCGGCGGCCTCGGCATGCGCGTTCAGCCCAGCGCGCGGCCCGGCTGGGAGAAGACTTCAATCAAGATGGAGCCCGCCCCCTGCCGAGTGCCGAAACCAGGAAGTGGACAGCGCGCCGGGAGCAAGTAAGTATGAAATAGCGTGTTGAGAATACCCCTTTAAGGCCATTTGTCCACCAGCTGAAGCTTAACAGAAGAATGGTTTTGCAACAGGACAATGACCCAAAGCATAGAAATAAATCAACAACAGAATGGCTTAAACATAAGAAAATATGCCTTCTGGAGTGGCCCAGTCACAGTCCTGACCTCAGCCCGATTGAGTTGCTGTGACATGACCTCAAGAAAGTGATTCACACCAGACATCCCAAGAATATTGCTGAACTGAAACAGTTCTGTAAAGAGGAATGGTCAAGAATTTCTCCTGATCGTTGTGCACGTCTGATCTGCAACTACAGGAAACGTTTTGTTGAAGTTATTGCTGCCAAAGGAGGTTCAACCAGTTATTAAATCCAAGGGTTCACATACTTTTTCCACATTCACTGTGAATGTTTACATGGTGTGTTCAATAAAAACATGGTAACATTTAATTCTTTGTGTGTTATTATTTTAAGCAGACTGTGATTATCTATTGTTGTGACTTAGATGAAGATCAGATCACATTTTATGACCAATTTGTGCAGAAATCCATATAATGCCAAAGGGTTCACATACTTTTTCTTTAATCTGTATATCAGAAGTATCATTTTATATTTAACTGCAGGTTAACATGCAGCTCTGTAGTGTGGTGGTTAAGGCTCTTGGCTCTAATGTAGAAGGTTGTGAGTTCAAGTCCCGGCAGAAACATTTCAGCTAGATTTAATTTAAATATACACTCACCTAAAGAATTATTAGGAACACCATACTAATACGGTGTTGGCCCCTTTTTGCCTTCAGAACTGCCTTAATTCTACATGGCATTGATTCCACAAGGTGATGGTAGCATTCTTTAGAAATGTTGGCCCATATTGATAGGATAGCATCTTGCAGTTGATGGAGATTTTAGGGATGCAGATCCAGGGCACGAAGCTCCCGTTCCACCACATCCCAAAGATGCTCTATTGGGTTGAGATCTGGTGACTGTGGGGGGCATTTTAGTACAGTGAACTCATTGTCATGTTCAAGAAACCAATTTGAAATGATTCGAGCTTTGTGACATGGTGCATTATCCTGCTGGAAGTAGCCATCAGAGGATGGGTACATGGTGGTCATGAAGGGATGGACATGGTCAGAAACAATGCTCAGGTAGCCCGTGGCATTTAAACGATGCCCAATTTGCACTAAGGAGCCTAAAGTGTGCCCAGAAAACATCCCCCACACCATTACACCACCACCAGCAGCCTGCACAGTGGTAACAAGGCATGATGGATACATGTTCTCATTCTGTTTACGCCAAATTCGGACTCTACCATTTGAATGTCTCAACAGAAATCGAGACTCATCAGACCAGGCAACATTTTTCCAGTCTTCAACAGTCCAATTTTGGTGAGCTCGTGCAAATTGTAGCCTCTTTTTCCTATTTGTAGTGGAGATGAGTGGTACCCGGTGGGGTCTTCTGCTGTTGTAGTCCATCCGCCTCAAGGTTGTGCGTGTTGTGGCTTCACAAATGCTTTGCTGCATACCTCGGTTGTAACGAGTGGTTATTATAGTCAACGTTGCTCTTCTATCAGCTTGAATCAGTCGGCCCATTCTCCTCTGACCTCTAGCATCCACAAGGCATTTTTGCCCACAGGACTGCCGCATACTGGATGTTTTTCCCTTTTCACACCATTCTTTGTAAACCCTAGAAATGGTTGTGTGTGAAAATCCCAGTAACTGATCAGATTGTGAAATACTCAGACCGGCCCGTCTGGCACCAACAACCATTCCACGCTCAAAATTGCTTAAATCCCCTTTCTTTCCCATTCTGACATTCAGTTTGGAGTTCAGGAGATTGTCTTGACCAGGACCACACCCCTAAATGCATTGAAGCAACTGCCATGTGATTGGTTGACTAGATAATTGCATTAATGAGAAATAGAACAGGTGTTCCTAATAATTCTTTAGGTGAGTGTATATATTTTAAGCCATAATATATTTACATATATTATTATATATTTAGAATATATAATATATGATAATATATGTAAATATATTGTGGTTTAAAAACATCTGTAGTAGTTTTCCACATATTATGCATTCATATATATCAGAAGTATGATTTTATCTATATACAGTGCCTTGCAAAAGTATTCACCCCCCTTGACTTTTTTCATTACAGCCTTAAGTTCAATGTTTTGTTAATCTGAATTTTATGTGATGGATCAGAACACAATAGTCTTAGTTGATGAAGTGAAATTAGAAAAATATATAAATAAAACTATTGTTTATAAATAGAAAACAGAAAATTGGCATCTACGTATGTATTCACCCCCTTTGTTAGGAAGCCCATAAAAAGCTCTGGTGCAACCAATTACCTTCAGAAGTCACATAATTATTGAAATAATGTCCACCTGTGTGCAATCTAAGTGTCACATAATCTGTCATTACATATACAGGGAGTGCAGAATTATTAGGCAAGTTGTATTTTTGAGGATTAATTTTATTATTGAACAACAACCATGTTCTAAATGAACCCAAAAAACTCATTAATATCAAAGCTGAATATTTTTGGAAGTAGTTTTTAGTTTGTTTTTAGTTTTAGCTATTTTAGGGGGATATCTGTGTGTGCAGGTGACTATTACTGTGCATAATTATTAGGCAACTTAACAAAAAACAAATATATACCCATTTCAATTATTTATTTTTACCAGTGAAACCAATATAACATCTCAACATTCACAAATATACATTTCTGACATTCAAAAACAAAACAAAAACAAATCAGTGACCAATATAGCCACCTTTCTTTGCAAGGACACTCAAAAGCCTGCCATCCATGGATTCTGTCAGTGTTTTGATCTGTTCACCATCAACATTGCGTGCAGCAGCAACCACAGCCTCCCAGACACTGTTCAGAGAGGTGTACTGTTTTCCCTCCTTGTAAATCTCACATTTGATGATGGACCACAGGTTCTCAATGGGGTTCAGATCAGGTGAACAAGGAGGCCATGTCATTCGATTTTCTTCTTTTATACCCTTTCTTGCCAGCCACGCTGTGGAGTACTTGGACGCGTGTGATGGAGCATTGTCCTGCATGAAAATCATGTTTTTCTTGAAGGATGCAGACTTCTTCCTGTACCACTGCTTGAAGAAGGTGTCTTCCAGAAACTGGCAGTAGGACTGGGAGTTGAGCTTGACTCCATCCTCAACCCGAAAAGGCCCCACAAGCTCATCTTTGATGATACCAGCCCAAACCAGTACTCCACCTCCACCTTGCTGGCGTCTGAGTCGGACTGGAGCTCTCTGCCCTTTACCAATCCAGCCACGGGCCCATCCATCTGGCCCATCAAGACTCACTCTCATTTCATCAGTCCATAAAACCTTAGAAAAATCAGTCTTGAGATATTTCTTGGCCCAGTCTTGACGTTTCAGCTTGTGTGTCTTGTTCAGTGGTGGTCGTCTTTCAGCCTTTCTTACCTTGGCCATGTCTCTGAGTATTGCACACCTTGTGCTTTTGGGCACTCCAGTGATGTTGCAGCTCTGAAAAATGGCCAAACTGGTGGCAAGTGGCATCTTGGCAGCTGCACGCTTGACTTTTCTCAGTTCATGGGCAGTTATTTTGCGCCTTGGTTTTTCCACATGCTTCTTGCGACCCTGTTGACTATTTTGAATGAAACGCTTGATTGTTCGATGATCACGCTTCAGAAGCTTTGCAATTTTAAGAGTGCTGCATCCCTCTGCAAGATATCTCACTATTTTTGACTTTTCTGAGCCTGTCAAGTCCTTCTTTTGACCCATTTTGCCAAAGGAAAGGAAGTTGCCTAATAATTATGCACACCTAATATAGGGTGTTGATGTCATTAGACCACACCCCTTCTCATAACAGAGATGCACATCACCTAATATGCTTAATTGGTAGTAGGCTTTCGAGCCTATACAGCTTGGAGTAAAACAACATGCATAAAGAGGATGATGTGGTCAAAATACTCATTTGCCTAATAATTCTGTACACAGTGTACATACCTTTTGTTGAAAGGCCCAATAGGCTGCAACACTTAAGCAAGAGGCATCTGTCACGGAACCATGAACCAGACGTACAACAAGAGATAAATGAAAATAAGAAGGCTTTATTGAAAATAAAGCTGTAAAGCAAAAGTCCAAACGGATGGTGAAACCGAGCAGAGTCTTTGCGAAGCCAGAGGTCAGGAACCAGAAGGGTAGTCAGACGAAGCCAGGATCAGGAACCAGCAGGGTAGTCAGACGAAGCCAGGATCAGGAACCAGCAGGGTAGTCAGACGAAGCCAGGATCAGGAACCAGCAGGGTAGTCAGACGAAGCCAGGATCAGGAACCAGAAGCAGCAGCAGTCTTAGAAGCATGTGAACACAAGAGGACCAAGCAAGGAACTGAAGCCACAGACCTCCTATATATATGAGCTAGGCATCCAGCTCCTCCCAGGGGAAGGAGGAGCCGCAGGGTGGAAGGCTACAAGAAACCCAGGACCCAAGATGGCCGCCAGCACATGTCAAACGAAGGAGAGCAGCAAGCAGGTAAGACCATGACAGTACCTCCCCCTCAAGGGCCCCTCCTCCGCGGAGCACAAAACGGTTTCTGAGGGAAGCGTGCGTGGAAGGCTCGGAGCAAGGCAGGAGCATGGACATCTGCGGAGGGAACCCAGGAACGCTCCTCTGGACCATAACCACGCCAATGGACCAAAAACTGCAACCGACCGCGGACCAGGCGTGAGTCCAGGATATTGCTCACCTCATATTCCTCACGATTGCCCACTTGGACCGGACGAGGCCGAGGAACCGAGGAAGTGAAACGATTACACACCAGTGGCTTCAACAGGGAGACATGAAACACGTTGGAGATCCGCATGCCAGGAGGAAGCGCAAGGGCATAGGCTACCGGGTTTACCCTGCGAAGCACTCGGAAGGGACCAACAAAGCGAGGCGCCAGCTTGGGAGTGGGCACTCGAAGGTTGAGGTTGCGGGTGGACAACCATACACGGTCTCCGACCTGGTAGGAAGGAGCAGGCGCTCGTCTGCGATCAGCCTGGAATCTCTGGCGCTGCGCAGAGACCTCAAGGGACTTCTGGATCTGTACCCAAGAAGCACGTAGGACGGAAAGGTGATCCTCCACAGCCGGAATATCCTGGCGAGAGAATACCTCCGGTAACACGGCAGGTTGGAACCCATAATTGGCCATGAAGGGAGACGTCCCAGAGGAAGAGTTCACCGCCGTGTTCCTGGCAAACTCAGCCCAAGGCAGGAGGTCAACCCAATTGTCTTGGTGATCGGAGACATAGCAACGAAGGAATTGCTCCAAGGCCTGATTGGATCGTTCTGCGGCCCCATTGGACTGAGGGTGGTAGGCCGAGGAGAAGGAGAGATGAATCCCCAACTGGGAGCAAAAGGCGCGCCAGAACCTGGACACAAACTGACTCCCCCGATCCGACACAATCTCCTTAGGCAAACCGTGCAACCGGAAGACCTCCCTGGCAAAAATCATGGCCAACTCTTGTGCAGAGGGTAACTTCTTGAGAGGAACACAGTGGCACATTTTGGAAAACCGATCCACAATCATGAGAATGACCGTATGGCCTCGGGATGCAGGGAGGTCCACAATGAAATCCATCCCCAGGTGTGACCATGGGCGCTCCCCGGTGGCTATGGGTTGCAGAAGGCCCAACGGAAGGTGCCGAGGGGACTTACTCTGGGCACAAACGGAGCATGCCGCTACATATGCGGCGATGTCGGAACGTAGGGAAGGCCACCAGAACAGACGTGAAACAGCCCAGGACAGCTGATTCTTTCCAGGATGCCCCGCGGTCTTGGAGTTATGGTAGGTTCGCAACAACCGAGTGCGCAACTCCTCAGGCACAAAACATCTGCCGTTGGGTCTCCCAGAGGGAGCACCAGATTGAGCCGCCAAAATCTGCTCACCCAGGGGAGAGGTCAGGCTGGTGCGAATGGCGGCCAGGATCTGATTCGGAGGTATGACCGAAGTCGGAATCGACTCCTCCCTGGACAGCTCGGAGTACTGCCGTGATAAGGCATCCGCCCTGATGTTCTTGGAACCGGGTAGGTAGGAGACCACGTAATTAAAACGTGACAAGAACAGAGCCCATCTGGCCTGACGTGGTGTCAATCTCTTGGCCTCAGAAAGGTAGGTCAGATTCTTGTGGTCCGTCAGGATGAGAACCGGAACCACCGAACCCTCGAGCAAGTGCCTCCATTCTTTAAGGGCCTGCACGATGGCCAATAACTCCCTGTCACCAATCTGATAGTTGCACTCCGCGGAAGACAGTTTCCGGGAGTAAAACCCACAAGGAAGCAGAGGACCCTCTGGTGTTCTACGCTGAGACAGAAGGGCGCCTACTCCCGTCTCAGACGCGTCCACCTCGAGGACAAAGGGCAACCCAGGGTTGGGATGCGACAGAATCGGAGCCGACACAAAGGCGGACATTAGGGCCTCAAAAGCTCGGATGGCCTCGAGCGGCCAGACCTGGGAATTACTGCCCTTCCTGGTCAGATCCGTGAGAGGCTTGGCCAGCATGGAAAAGTCCCTGATGAACTTCCGATAATAATTGGCGAAGCCCAAAAAGCGCTGCAGGGAACGAAGACCACTGGGCTGGGGCCACTGTAAGACAGCCGAAACCTTCTCAGGATCCATGGAGAACCCCTCAGCGGAAATGATGTAACCTAAGAAGGTTACCTGGGATCGGTGAAATTCGCATTTCTCAAGCTTCCCGAACAGCTTGTTCTCTCGTAACCGTTGCAACACTCGTCTGACATCCAGAATGTGGGCCTCCATGGATTCAGAATATACCAAGATGTCATCCAAATAGACTACCACACACTGCTGCAACAGGTCACGGAAAACATCGTTGATGAATTCCTGAAAGACTGCGGGCGCATTGCACAACCCAAAGGGCATAACCAAGGATTCGTAATGACCGGTCCTGGTGTTAAACGCGGTCTTCCACTCATCGCCCGCCTTGATCCTTACCAGGTTATATGCCGCCCTCAGGTCGAGTTTGGTAAAGACCGTGGCCCCTTTAAGGCGATCGAACAGCTCGGAAATCAAGGGTATCGGGTAAGCGTTCTTGATCGTGATGCGATTGAGACCCCTGTAATCGATGCAAGGCCTCAACTCACCGCCCTTCTTTTTCACAAAGAAAAATCCAGCCCCTGCCGGGGACGAAGATTTGCGAATGTGTCCGCGTGAAAGCGCCTCCCTCACGTACTCCTCCATGGCCTCATTCTCCGCTACCGACAGTGGATAGACTTTGCCACGAGGAGGAACGGCACCAGATTGTAACTCTATGGCACAATCGTATGGGCGGTGCGGAGGTAGGGCAACCGCGCGCACCTTATCGAATACATCCCGGTACTCCTCGTATTCAGGAGGCAACAGAGAGTCCGAGGAAGTACACAGCAACTTGACAGACCCATGGATGCAACTAGCCCCACACTGCGGTGACCACGAGAGGATCTCGACCGATCTCCAATCGAAAGTCGGATTATGCTTCTGGAGCCAGGGGTACCCCAAGACCACCGAGTAGTGTGGAGACGAAATAACCTGGAGGCAGACCGACTCTCTGTGAACGGCACCAATGGCTATCCCCACTGGAAGGGTCTCATGAGTCACGTGTGGCGGCAGAAGGGGTCTGCCGTCTATCGCCTCAAGAGCCAGTGGGGAACCTCGAGCCTGCAGAGGAATGGAATTGGCGGCAGCGAACACACTATCAATGAACAAACCACCAGCACCAGAGTCCACCAACGCCTGGGTCGTCACCGAGCCCCCGACCCAGGAGAGGACAACAGTGATCAGTGGTTTGTCAACACGGGAAACCGGGGACGAGGAGACTCCACCCAAGATCTGCCCCCGACAGGATCTCAGGGTACGAGCGTTTCCCGGACGGTTCGGACATGCCAACCGAAAATGCCCACCGAGACCACAGTACATGCATCGGCCCTCGCGTCTCCGGAGTGCCCTCTCCCCCTCTGACAGGCGAGCAAACCCCAGCTGCATGGGTTCACCCCCAGACAAGTCATCCCCAGGAGGCGTGGGAGGAGAGGGAGGCACGGGTGGGACAGCAAACGTAGGCACCAATCTGTTAGAAGACCTCCGCAGGTTCTCCTTAAAGGAAGGTCTCTCCCTGAGTCTGGTGTCAATCAAAATCAGGAAAGAAATAAGAGACTCGAGCTCAACTGGTAGGTCCTTAGCTGCAACCTCATCCTTCAAGGCATCCGAGAGACCATGAGAGAAAGCAGCGACCAGAGCCTCATTATTCCAGCCCACCTCTGCTGCCAGGGTACGAAACTCAATGGCGTATTCAGCTACGGATCGTGAACCCTGTCTGATGGACATAAGGAGCTTCGCAGCAGAGGCAGCACGAGCCGGCACATCGAATACCTTCCGAAGAGAAGCAACAAAACCGGAAAACTCGGCAACCACCGGATTGTTGTTCTCCCATAAAGGGCTGGCCCAGGCCAAGGCCTTGTCCGAGAGCAGCGAGATCAAGAAGCCCACCTTTGATCTCTCAGTAGGAAAGGCATGTGGCAGCAACTCGAAATAAATGCCCACCTGGTTAAGGAAACCTCGGCACTGAGTTGGCTCTCCCCCAAAGCGCTGTGGAAGAGGGGCAGAACCGGTCATACCCCGAAACACCGCAGGCGCAACAACAGGTGTCGGGGTAGACTCTGGCGCAACAACCGGAGCGGCAGTAGGAGCGAGCCCAGGAGCGACAACCGACCCATCGGCAACGGGAGCGAAATGAGCCGTGCGTTCAAGCAGGGTTTGCAACGCCACAGCGAACCGACCCAACAGGTGATCCTGCTGATCAAGTCTGGCAACCAGCGTGGGTAGCGAGGATGGCCCTGTACCGTCAGAATTCATGGCTTGGTCCTAATGTCACGGAACCATGAACCAGACGTACAACAAGAGATAAATGAAAATAAGAAGGCTTTATTGAAAATAAAGCTGTAAAGCAAAAGTCCAAACGGATGGTGAAACCGAGCAGAGTCTTTGCGAAGCCAGAGGTCAGGAACCAGAAGGGTAGTCAGACGAAGCCAGGATCAGGAACCAGCAGGGTAGTCAGACGAAGCCAGGATCAGGAACCAGCAGGGTAGTCAGACGAAGCCAGGATCAGGAACCAGCAGGGTAGTCAGACGAAGCCAGGATCAGGAACCAGAAGCAGCAGCAGTCTTAGAAGCATGTGAACACAAGAGGACCAAGCAAGGAACTGAAGCCACAGACCTCCTATATATATGAGCTAGGCATCCAGCTCCTCCCAGGGGAAGGAGGAGCCGCAGGGTGGAAGGCTACAAGAAACCCAGGACCCAAGATGGCCGCCAGCACATGTCAAACGAAGGAGAGCAGCAAGCAGGTAAGACCATGACAGCATCAATAACCAAACACTGCCATGAAGACCAAGGAACTCTCCAAACAATTAAGGGACAATGTTGTTAAGAAGTAAAAGTCAGGGTTATGTTATGAAAAAATATCCAAATCTTTGATGATCCCCAGGAGCACCATCAAATCTATCATAATCAAATTGAAAGAACATGGCACAACAACAAAACTGCCATGAGATGGCCACCCACCAAAACTCACAGCCCGGGCAAGGAGGGCATTAATCAGAGAGGCAGCACAGAGACCTAAGGTAATGAGGAGCTGCAGAGTTCCACAGCAGAGACTTGGGTATCTGTAAATAGGATGACAATAAGCCATACGCGCCATAGAGTTGGGCTTTATGGCAGAGTGGCCAGAAGAAAGCCATTACTTTGAGCTAGAAACAAAAAGGCACGTTGTGAGTTTGTGAAAAGGCATATGGTAGACTCCCAAAATGTATGGAGGAAGGTGCTCTGGTCTGATGAGACAAAAATTTTACTTTTCGGCCATCAAAGAAAACGCTATGTCTGGCTCAAACCTAACACATCACATCACCCAAAGAACACCATCCCCATAGTGAAACATGGGGTGGCAGCATCATGCTGTGGGGATGTTTTTCAGCAGCAGGGACTGGGAAAGAGTTGAGGGAAAGATGGATGATGCTAAATACAGGGATATTTTTTAGCAAAACCTGTACCACTCTGTGTGTGAATTGAGGCTAGGATGGAGGTTCACCTTCCAGCAGAACAATGACCCCAAACACACTGCTAAAGCAACACTTGAGTTATTTGAGGGGGGACATGTAAATGTGTTGGAATGGCCTAGTCAAAGCCCAGATCTCAATCTAATAGAAAATCTGTGGTCAGACTTAAAGATTGCTGTTCACAAGCGCAAACCATCCAACCTGAAGGAGCTGGAGGAGCTGGAGGAGTTTTGCAAGGAGGAATGGGCAAAAATCCCAGTGGTAAGATGTGGCAATCTCATAGAGACTTATCCAAAGCCACTTGGAGCTGTGATTGCCGCAAAAGGTTGCTCTACAAAGTATTGACTTTTCAAGTGAATCAGCTTGTATAGAGGTTGAGTCACATGATGCACTGGCCAATCACAGCCATGCCATTACTAGGCATGGCTGTGATGGATTCTAAGTGCCCACAGCTTAAAAGCTTGTTGATTGGCTGCCCTGCAGCCTTTCAAAAGCTTTATTAAAAGCCTGAGCACCAAACTCGAACCAAAAGTTTTTGCATTTTGATTTGATTATATTTCTCTGTGGCGTTATCCATAATTGCTGTGGGCAGAGGCGGTTTTTGGAAGGTATTTGATTATTTAAAATGGTGTATATGGCATAGAATTGAAAAATTTTCTAAAACAACATTAAATAGACACTTTTATCAGAAAGGTTTTTTTTAACTAATGCTTTCAGGGCACCTTGTAGGCTTGTTTTTTGCAGGACAAGCTGTATTTTTTAATGGCATTATTTAATTTACCATAGCTTGCATTAGAAAACAAATCTTCTTGGGGTGACTAGTTATGCACATTGATTTTTTCTGTTATTTTGTCCTTTTTGTTGTTGGATTTACAATTAAAAAAAAAAACATCTTCAAAGTTGTGGGCATGTTCTGTAACTTAAATGATGCAAATCCTCATACAATCCATGTTAATTCCACGTTGTGACGCACCAAAACACGAAAAAAGTCAAGGGGGTGAATACTTTTGCAAGGCACTGTATGTATATATATATATACAGTACAGACCAAAGGTTTGGACACACCTTCTCATACAAAGAGTTTTCTTTATTTTCATGACTATGAAGGCATCAAAACTATGAATTAACACATGTGGAATTATATACATAACAAACAAGTGTGAAACAACTGAAAATATGTCATATTCTAGGTTCTTCAAAGTAGCCACCTTTTGCTTTGATTACTGCTTTGCACACTCTTGGCATTCTCTTGATGAGCTTCAAGAGGTAGTCCCGTGAAATGGTCTTCCAACAGTCTTGAAGGAGTTCCCAGAGATGCTTAGCACTTGTTGGCCCTTTTGCCTTCACTCTGCGGTCCAGCTCACCCCAAACCCTCTCGATTGGGTTCAGGTCCGGTGACTGTGGAGGCCAGGTCATCTGGCGCAACACCCCATCACTCTCATTCATGGTCAAATAGCCCTTACTTTCAAAGTTTTCCCAATTTTTCGGCTGACTGACTGACCTTCATTTCTTAAAGTAATGATGGCCACTCGTTTTTTTCTTTACTTAGCTGCTTTTTTCTTGCCATAATACAAATTCTAACAGTCTATTCAGTAGGACTATCAGCTATGTATCCACCTGACTTCTCCTCAACGCAACTGATGGTCCCAACCCCATTTATAAGGCAAGAAATCCCACTTATTAAACCTGACAGGGCACACATGTGAAGTGAAGACCATTTCAGGGGACTACCTCTTGAAGCTCATCAAGAGAATGCCAAGAGTGTGCAAAGCAGTAATCAAAGCAAAAGGTGGCTACTTTGAAGAACCTAGAATATGACATATTTTCAGTTGTTTCACACTTGTTTGCTATGTATATAATTCCACATGTGTTAATTCATAGTTTTGATGCCTTCAGTGTGAATCTACAATTTTCATAGTCATGAAAATAAAGAAAACTCTTTGAATGAGAAGGTGTGTCCAAACTTTTGGTCTGTACTGTATATATATTTATAGATATATATTTTAGTAATTACACATTTATTTTGTGCCATACATTTTTTACATTTACAAAAAAAAAAAAAATATATATATATATATATATATATATATATACAAATTTAATTTAGCCTCTATTTCTAAAAGTTTTTGCTGGGATTTGAACTCACTACTTTCTACATTAAAGCCAAGAACCCTTAACCACTACACTATAGAGCTGCATGTTAACCTGCAGTTAAATATAAAATGGCCGATCACAGCAATGCTCCGAGCATCGCGATGCTGCAGTCAAAATGGTGTTCGGCCGAGCATGCTCGATCAGCACTATCTCACACCAAAAATGGGTATATGTCACCCACCGAACTAACAGACGGATTAACTAAATTCATTTCCCTGTCACATATACAGTGCAGGTGTACCTCACACCAAAAATGTGAATATGTCACCCACCAAACTAACAGACGGATTAACTATATTAATTTCCCTGTCACGTATAAAGTGCATGTGTATCTCATACCAAAAATGGGAATATGTCACCCACCGAACTATCAGATGGATTAACTATATTAATTTCCCTGTCACATATGCATTGCAGGTGTACCTCACACCAAAAATGGGTATATGTCACCGGCCGAACTAACAGTCAGCTTAACTATATTCATTTCCCTGTTATGTATAAAGTGCATGTGTATTTCACACCAAAAATGGGTACATGTCACCCATCGAACTAACAGACGGATTAGCTATTATATTTTTGTGTCAGGGGTACAAAACTGGTGCATTGCACCCACAAAAAATCACTATAGGTCACTATGATACAGGTTTAGTCTGGGAAAACAGGTATTTTCCTCCCAGCATGTGCTGCTGGGCTGATTTACAGCCAGGTGAGATCAAATACTGGATCGGATTTTAAGTGCCGGTCCTGGTTTTGGCAGCACCTGGCTGTCCTTAAAGGGAACCTGTCATGTAGATATTTGATTATAATCTAACTAATTATATACAATCATTAACTACTAAAAAGTACCTTTAGATGTATTCACTTACTGGTGTGACAGATGGTTACCTCATAATATACACACAAAGATTCCGCATGCCGCATGCTAATGAGCTGATTGGAGTCCGGCGTGATGTCATTGAGTCCAGCGTATATTTAATTCAGAGCTATAGCCACTCCCCTGCCCACCTGCTGCTGATTCATATGGGAAAAAACTGTCATTCAGCAGCAGGTGGGCGGGGAGAGTCAGGAGCTCATAAATATTCAGGACTCATCATTATCAGCTGGAGCTTTTCTATACAAGATGTTGGCAGATTGACTGGGTCAATTAAAGAAAGTGACCCTGCATTTTCCTAAGAGAACCAGTCACTTATTTATGTTGCCCTTAGTTAGGACACCATAAAACTGGTGACAGGTTCCCTTTAAATATGCAGCTGGGTTCAGAAGCGATGTTTGTGTGCTGGGATCTGAGGCCTGTGCTGGGCTGGAGAGCTGAGACCCATGTGTCAGGGGAATAGGCCGCCTAAAGCCTGTATTTGGACTTTCTGAGGAAGAACTTCCACCAAGGTGACTTTTTGTTATATTAACTTGCCATTGGGTGTGAAGTAACACCAACACTGCAAAAGTGACGTTTTGTTTTTTGGCACCATGTGTGAATAAACACTGAAGTTTGAATTACGAGCTTGTATTTTGCTTTTGTACTGCGCCCGCGTATCCTAGCTACTGGAGCGAATCCCCACAGTCACCCACAGAATTAACAGCCAGATTAATTATTATATTTCTGTGTTAGGGGTACAAAGATGGTGCATTGCACCCACAAAAAGTCGCTATAGGTCACCTACAAAACAAATAGCAAGATTCCTTACACTCTTCCTTGCTTCAGCTGCCTGCTTCCAATCCCTGCAATACTCAGAGCTGATGGGTGGTGCTACACGTGATCCAGCTTGTATAGAGGTTGGGTCACATGATGCACTGGCCAATCACAGCCATGCCATTACTAGGCATGGCTGTGATGGCTTCTAAGTGCCCACAGCTTAAAATCTTGTTGTTTGGCTGCCCTGCAGCCTTTCAAAAGCTTTATTAAATGCCCGAGCACCAAACTCGAACCCGAACCAAAAGTTTTTGCATTTTGATTTGATTATATTTCTCTGTGGCGTTATCCATAATTGCTGTGGGCAGAGGCGGTTTTTGGAAGGTATTTAATTATTTTAAAAGTGCGTATGGCATAGAATTGAAAAATGTTCGAAAATAACATTAAATAGGCACTTCCATCAGAAAGTTTTTTTTTATTAATGCTTTCAGGGCACATTGGTGGCTTGTTTTTTGCAGGACAAGCTGTATTTTTTAATGGCATTATTTAATTTACCATAGCTTGCATTGGAAAACAAATCTACTTGGGGTTAATTAGGAAAAAAGTTAAAATTACACGCAGGCTTTTGGGATTTTGCTTTTATGGTATTCACTGTGCAGTAAAAATGACACAAAGACCTTATTCTGTGGGTCAGTAGGATTATGGCAATACAAAATCTATATAATTTTTACTATGTTTGCATTTAAAAAATAAAAACTTTCAAAAAAACATTTTTTTCTTTGCATTGCCACACTGTAACTTCAATTTATATTTCTGTTTACAGAGCTCATGTTTCAGGACGAGCTGTAATTTTTTCATCCTTTTTATTCAATTGTTTTGGGGAGGTGACCAAAAAACTGAAGATCAGCAATTCTTTTCTGTTACAGCATTTACTGTGCAGGAAAATATTATTTAATATTTTAATAGTTTGGATGTTTTTGAATGTGTTTATTGCTTATTCATTTTTAAATGTAAAATTGGAAAAGAGGATGACATTTTAATATATTTTTTTTTAGATTGTTTTATTGTAATTTTTAGTTCCTTTAGAGGACTTATACATGTAATCTTCTGATCCCTTGTACCAAAGACTTCAATGGTATACTATTGCAGTCTATGGGATTTTTACAAAATACCTATCAAGCCTTGCCTCGTGCACAGCTTTTCAGGCAGCTCTCTATTACAGTACTGGGAGAATTTACAAGGCCACAGGATGTCATATCCACATATCAGAGCCCTGTGAACTAGTCAGGATACAGAGGGAACCCAATAACAGAGGAAAAACAATTTTTTTTTAAATTGTTGACAGTTACTAAATTAAAACTGAAGTACAAAATGCTGTCCTTTTGTAGTCAGCACAAATAGTTAAATGAGTATTTTTTTCTTACATAAAAAGACAGGAAAATTATTAGAAAGCTATAAGAATATGGGTATACTACTACACTGGCTGCGCGACTACCTCACAGCCAGTGACTTCATAGAAGTAAATGGGATCACTGTGCATGTTGCAAGAAATCCAGCAGTGTTGGATTTTGTGGGATGATCGCTGCTATCAAATGCATTTCTATGGGTTCACTGTTACTTTGAGTACCTGGCTGCGACAGCTGTCACAGTGTAGCTGTACCCTAAAATACTCTGATCCTCCCCACTGCTGTAGCTTTTATGTTGTGTTTTTGGCAGCAGAAATGACTTGCCCTCTTATACTGCACATGAACGCTTTAGCCTATCACTGACCTCAGCAGTATAAAGTATGAGACTCCTGAGGTCAGTGATTGGCTACAGTAGTCACATGCGATATATGAGCATGTTACCGCTGCAGTCAGAAAAACATAGCCCAGTGGGGAGGATGCATCGGTGTTGGTTGAAATGAGGAGGCTGAGGACAATGAGTATAATTTTTTTATTATAATTAATATTCTAATAGCATCCTTGCTTTTTTAAAAGAAAAAAAAAATATGACAAGCCCTTTAAATGTCCTTTTTTTCTCTTTTTCATAGCTCCTATAGGGAAATATAATAAGCAATCATCAGATTGCTTCTCTCATATACAGCAGTGCATTAGCATAGAAGTCTATGAGGATTACATCATGTCCCCATGGAACCCTGCCAAAGACAAGGGATCCATAGGAACTTATGAGCGTCAGACTCGGATCATTCAGGAGGATCGAGGCTGCTGCACTCATCATCTGTCTCCCACGATCCTCACTAGGGAGAGCCGGTGCAGATGCAGAAGTGCCTGCTCCCAGATGCCGTGACCACTAAGGGCTGTTTCACACGAGCGGATGCCGTGCGTGACATCCGCTCCGTGAATGACAGCCAAGACCCGATGCTGACTGCAGAAGCACCAAGCATTAACATATTGATAATGCTCCGTGCCTCTCTGTGATCTCTTTACTACAAAATCACAGTGACAACTTTATCTCCCTGTGATTTCGTAGTAAAGAGATCACAGAGAGGCACGGAGCATTATCAGTCATGTTAATGCTCCGTGCTTCTGCAGTCTGCATCGGGTCTTGGCTGTCATTCACGGAGCGGATGTCACACACGGCATCCGCTCGTGTGAAACAGCCCTAAGGGGTTAGCTGTATGCGATTGACGCATCGTCAATCGCATACATTACTCCTAAGTGTCTGCTGTTTAAAACAGCAGGCACCCTGGTGATATGGTACCTGCCACGCTCATGAGCAGGTGCCATCTTTAAAGTCCTGCCCAGCACCGTACATGTATGGCTCTGGTTGGGAAGGGGTTAAACATTGCCTGGAAGCGTTGACGGTTTGACTTATTTCCTAGTCTGCACTGACTGGGAGTGCACTATAGAAGAAAGTAAGTAGGTCAACAACAATTTCTGCAGAATAGTGCTTTGCCCAAAGTACATTCAAAATTGGAAGTCTATGGGAATTATAAATGCTGGACACAATTGAGTTGCATTTTTTTGGATCAGTGGCTTTTTTTAAAATCACAGCATGCAACTGAGTGTGCTTTGTTTTTCTTCATTGTCTCACTTTATTATCCAATAGACTTCCATTGGTATGCCCTGCATTTTAATAGTGTTTTTGTATGGTGTTTTTTGTAACCATTATTTCTGTACAGAGGAAGTGATATTACAAGGAGTTACAAATGTTCCTATAACTAACACAAGGCAAAATATGCAAGGTGTTAAATCACACTAGATGGCCAAAGATGCTAAAACACCTAAAAAAAAGGCAACACAAATGCTGAGCAAGTCAGGCATTCTTTAGCTTAAAAAATGCACAAGGCAAAACTATGTGTGACAGCATCCTTACAATGTTGGCATTGATGGACAGGTTTAGCTGCAGAGCGAGAAACTTTCTTCATAGCTGCTTGTAGTAAATTAAATTCTTACTAAAGCCGACAACCAATTTAAAGGAGAATGTCATATAAAAGTGTACCCTGATCAGTCACAAACGCCATGTTTTGTATGGAGAGTAAGGAAAGGGAAAGTAGAAAAATCTGCCACTAGAGATGAGCAAATTGATTCTAAACAAATCAGATTCAACCTGAATTTTGTAAAAATTCTAATTGCATCTGATGGTATATTTTTGGTGATTCAAAAAAGGAATCATACAAAATAAAGAAAAAAAGTGAGAGACTAGTAAGAAAAAAGTGAGTCCTTGGAGACCTGAAAGCACCACTTTTCTGGCCAATTTGAACACTTTTCACGTGACACTCTACATCATACTCTAAGTAAACAACTACTGAGAACCCACTCCAAGATTGACAGTAAAATATAAGCAAATCTGTGCAGATCCGCTAGATTACAAAACTGTATTTCATCCATATAAGCCAAATGGAGCCAAAGATCTTAGATCCATATTTTAGTCATGTATGGGGCAAATTAAGATTGGGTCATCTACTATGATGGCATGTTCTGCTGTCCCCTTAGCTAAAGTTTGCAAGTGCAATATTCAATAAAATATTTTTGTGCAAAATAATGGTTTTTTTTTATAAATGTTTCAAATAAAAATCTTCATTCATGTAGAATCCTTTATGCCCTGCATATTTCTAAGCTCACATCAGGGGCGTAGCTAGAAATGCATGGGCCCCATAGCAAAAAAAAATTATGGGCCCCCCCCCCTCTGTGCCATCCACAGATCCCCCTCCCCATAGCAGTGCCATCCACAGATCCCCCTCCCCTAAATAGTGCCATCAACAGATCCCCCTCCCCTAAATAGTGCCATCAACAGATCCCCCTCCCCTAAATAGTGCCATCCACAGATCCCCCCTCCCCTAAATAGTGCCATCCACAGATCCCCCCTCCCCTAAATAGTGCCATCCACAGATCCCCCCTCCCCTAAATAGTGCCATCCACAGATCCCCCCTCCCCTAAATAGTGCCATCCACAGATCCCCCTCCCCTAAATAGTGCCATCCAAAGATCCCCCCTCCCCTAAATAGTGCCATCCACAGATCCCCCTCCCCTAAATAGTGCCATCAACAGATCCCCCTCCCCTAAATAGTGCCATACACAGATCCCCCCTCCCCTAAATAGTGCCATCCACAGATCCCCCCTCCCCTAAATAGTGCCATCCACAGATCCCCCCTCCCCTAAATAGTGCCATCCACAGATCCCCCTCCCCTAAATAGTGCCATCCACAGATCCCCCCTCCCCTAAATAGTGCCATCCACAGATCCCCCTCCCCTAAATAGTGCCATACACAGATCCCTCTCCCCTAAATAGTGCCATCCACAGATCCCTCTCCCCTAAATGGTGCCATCCACAGATCCCCCTCCCCTAAATAGTGCCATACACAGATCCCCCTCCCCTAAATAGTGCCATCAACAGATCCCCCCTCCCCTAAATAGTGCCATCAACAGATCCCCCCTCCCCTAAATAGTGCCATCCACAGATCCCCCCCTCCCCTAAATAGTGCCATCCACATATCCCTCTCCCCTAAATAGTGCCATCCACAGATCCCCCCTCCCCTAAATAGTGCCATCCACAGATCCCTCTCCCCTAAATAGTGCCATCCACAGATCCCTCTCCCCTAAATAGTGCCATCCACAGATCCCTCTCCCCTAAATAGTGCCATCCACAGATCCCTCTCCCCTAAATAGTGCCATCCACAGATCCCTCTCCCCTAAATAGTGCCATCCACAGATCCCTCTCCCCTAAATAGTGCCATCCACAGATCCCTCTCCCCTAAATAGTGCCATCCACAGATCCCCCTCCCCTGAACAGTGCCATCCACAGTATCAGGTGCCTCTCTCTCCCCCCCCCCCCCCGCCATGTGCCAGTATCAGGTGCCAAACCCCCCCCCCAGGTGCCAGTATCAGGTCAGGTGCCAACCCCCCTCCCCCCATGTGCCAGTATCAAGTGCCCCCCCCCCCCGCTCCCCCCATGGCAGTAACAGTCGGGTATTAAAAAAAAAAAAAATAAACACTTCTACTTACCTCCATGTCAGCGATGCGATGCAGCCTCTTCCTGTGTCCCTCCCTGTATTGTGTCCCGCCCTGTATGTCCATATATGGAGTCACTGCTTGTATTTCAGAAAAGGTTTCTGCTGGGATTCAAACCCACAACCTTCTGTATCAGAGGCAGAGCACCTACCCTCAAGACCATAACAGCTGCCTTGCTGCTGACTGAAAAATTATGAGACTTCTACTGTTATAGCTGGCTAAGTGTACATCTATACACATAGCTGCTCATATATAGAGATATAGCAGAGCTGAGTGTGCTGGGATAGCTGTCATATAGAGATATAGCAGTGCTGGGTGTGTTGGGGCAGCTGTCATGTGTATAGATGTACACTTAGCCAGCTATAACAGTAGAAGTGTCAAATTTTTTCAGTCAGTTGCAATGCCTTCTTTATGGCTGTGAGGGTTAATGCTTTGCCTCTGATACACTGATACATTGGAGGTTGTGGGTTCGAATCCCAGACACATCAGGAGACTTTAGTATATACAGTAAGATTAGAGCACATTAGCGAGGGAACATTAAGACCGCTGCTGTGAAGGGGCCCTGAACAGTAAGACATCGATATTTAACTAACTTGAAAATAAACTGTCGGGCCCGAAGCAGCTGCTTCCCCGGTAGTTATGCCACCTCCTGGCTGCCTGTGTGTAGTGTCTGTGTGTGTTAATAAAAAAAAGAAAAAATAAAAAAAATTTGAATGCGGTCGGACGGGCCCCCTAGTGGCGTAGGGCCCCATAGCCACTGCTATGGTTGCTATGGCGATCCCTACGCCACTGGCTCACATGCTTCTTGACTTTCTGCATTTTCCTAAATCCTACATCACTACATTCTGTTCCTGCTAATGAATATATTCACTATTCTTTATACCAGGCACCCTCAAACTGCGGCCCTCAGCTGTTGTAAAACTTCAACTCCCACAATGCCCTGCTGTAGGCTGATACCTGTAGGCCGTTCGGGCATGCTGGGAGTTGTAGTTTTGCAACAGCTGGAGGGCCACAGTTTGAGGATGCCTGCTTTATACAGTAGTAGTTATCATTTCCATAGACGGCTCATATTTTTGCTTCCCCTTACAAACAAACCATATTTATGGCTCCCCCTAGTTTGATACATAAAGATTTCATGGAGATCTGCTTAGCCATCATTTTCATTGCAGAAATCAGAGTTTTCAGCAACCGTAAGGTAAAATATAGACTTTGTTCTAGCAACGTAGGTGATTCACTTTAATGTATTTCTTTAAATCATTACTATCCAGCGCAATATTTTTTTCCATGTCATTACGGTCACAGGAACAATTCATATATCTGCAGTCTTAGAGGTTTGTAGGAGGAATCATAACTTGTTTAGTGACAGGAAATAAAGTAACATAGCTTAGATTCATTATTGTGTACTATAGGATTCTAAAGAAATCAATGGTAGAATATGTGCATTGTCTGGAGTGACTCTGGAGGCCAACTGTACAGCTACATGTAAATTTTATTTGCACCTGCATAGTCAAAGATCCAGCCACTGTATTCTCCATACAATTTAATGAAAAGACTGCATTTGTGTGTAGCCATGTCTGCAGGGATGTATATGGGAATTGGAGGATCCCTGCTGACCGAGGAGATGAGAATTCCAGAGGTGACACTTATGGTTCACATGTAGCGGCCACAACATGGCCAAAAACTGTGCTGATGTGCAGTTTTACAGCAAAATAGTGCAGTTATTAAACTTTTAATGGATGTTCACTTTTGCAGGCAAATAACAGTTTGAAGGGTCACTGAGTTTTCCAAAAAATGTTGATATGTCATAGCGACATATCAAAGGTTTTGATCTGTGGGGGTATGAGTGCTGAGACCCCCACCAATCACTAGAACAAGGAGAGCAAAGCACTGCAGGATACAGGCATGGTCTTTTTCCTCACTGCAGGAGAGATAGGCTCATAGACTTTCCACTGAGGCTGTCCTCTACAGTGCTTTTCTCTCCTTGTTCCAGTGATCGGCCAAGTCCCAGTGCATTAACCCTCCTCGCTGCAGGAGAGGAAGTGAGATAGGCTCATAGACTTTCCACTGAGGCTGTCCCCTACAGTGCTTTTCTCTCCTTGTTCCAGTGATCGGCCAGGTGCCAGTGCACTAACCCTCCTCGCTGCAGGAGAGGAAGTGAGATAGGCTCATAGACTTTCCACTGAGGCTGTCCCCTACAGTGGTTTTCTCTCCTTGTTCCAGTGATCGGCCAGGTGCCAGTGCATTAACCCTCCTCGCTGCAGGAGAGGAAGTGAGATAGGCTCATAGACTTTCCACTGAGGCTGTCTCCTACAGTGGTTTTCTCTCCTTGTTCCAGTGATCGGCCAGGTGCCAGTGCATTAACCCTCCTCACTGCAGGAGAGGAAGTGAGATAGGCTCATAGATTTTCCACTGAGCCTGTCTCCTGCAGTGCTATGCTCTCCTTGTTCTAGAGATCTGTCAGGTCCCAGTACTCACACCACCACTGATCAAAACCTTTGATATGTTTCTATGAAATATGAAAAGTTTTTTGAAAGCTCAGTGACCATTTTAGGGTCTGCAACTGTCAGGCCATGCTGGAAATTATAAATCCCCAAAGAGAGAAAAGGCATAATAGGAATCCGCAAATTAATTTTAATTACCTAGTAGGAGAGTGGACACACACTTTATTTTTTCAATAGTAGTTTGCTGCTGGGCCCTTCCATTGGAATGCTTCTGCTCTAGGCAGCCTCTCAGTAGTCTGATGCCTGGCTCTGACCTTGACTAGTGGCCCTATTATTGTAGCTCTGAAGGCCAGTAATTAGAGATGAGAAAAGTTTTGAAAAATTTGATTCAGCAACTTTGCTGAAGCGTAGCCAAGAAATTTGATTAGTTACAAATTAATTTGTCACAAATCTCTATAAATCAGGTATTCCCAGACCATTCTGCCTTAAAGGGGTTGTCCAAGTTATATTTATTGATGACCTATCCTCAGCATCAATATCAGATCGGCTGGGGTCCGACACCCGGCACCCCCGCCGATCAGCTGTTTGAAGAGAAGGCGTGCGCCGTGCCAGCGCTGCCTCCTCTTCATTGTTTACCTGCTCGCCATTGCATCTGCAGCGGTGAGCAGGTGTAATTACACCCAAGGCGTCCCATTTATTTCAATGGTACGGATCACTTCTATACACTTCTATAGGAGCGATCCGTACCATTGAAATGTATGGGACGGCTTGGGTGTAATTACACCTGCTCACCGCTGCAGATGCAATGGCGAGCAGGTAAACAATGAAGAGGAGGCAGCGCTGGCACGGCGCACGCTTTCTCTTCAAACAGCTGATCGGCGGGGGTGCCGGGTGTCGGACCCCAGACGATCTGATATTGATGACCTATCCTGAGGATAGGTCATCAATAAATATGACTTGGACAACCCCTTTAAGGTATAGCCATATGGAGTATGGCCATACCCTTAAGGTGGGGATGGGGACAAGCCTCCCTAGCATCACAGGTGACGCTAGGGAGTCTTTTCCCAGTCACCGCCTGCCATTGACTTCTCCCCCCAACACCGGATGTTTTCATCCGTACACAGGGAGAACCAGCGGCGGCCATGCGGGGACCAGGAGCGGTGCAGGGAGCGGGGAGCTCGGTAAGTAGAATCAGTGTGAGGGGCCTGGGCGTATGGGGGGCCATTTCCAGCCTCGGATAACCCCTTTAAAGGTTCCAATCTTTAAAAAATGGTCACTTAAATAACTATAATTGCATTTTAGGTATATCTTTTATTAGAATTAACTTCATATATTGTATTTTGTTTTATACATATTCCATCCACACTCTGAATATTTGGTTATCACTTCCTATCTTCCTCTTCTGTGCATTGCTCATTCATTCTGTAGCCGCCATTGACAGAAGAGTACCCTTATAATTAACATGCCAGCCACATTAACAGCTTCCTGAAATATGTGTCTTTTTATCGCACTACGGTTTCTTAGGTGATTCCTGGCAAAGTATGCTGCCTCACTCTCTCTTAATCTTATCCCCCCTCCCAGTTTCCCTCACCTTGTTACTATTTCTCAAAAATTAATGACCTAAAACAAGGACAAACAGAACGACATAAGAGATTGTTCTAGAATGAGAGTAAAAACAGTACAGATAATGGAGACTGAGAATTCGTAAACATAAATACTGCATAATCATTATGTATAAGCCTGAAAATAAGTTAGCCACTTTAACCCTTAGTTCTTTGGATTCAGGTTGTTTTTTCACCAGAGATGTGGAGTTTTTTTGTTGCAATGGCTAGACTGGGGCGCAGAATCAAGAAATTTGACTGCTCTTCATTGTTTACCTACACAAGGAGGTATGAGCTTTCCAAGTGAGATTCCCAGGTTGCATCCCACAGAAAAATTACAGATTACTGGCTGAATGGCTGAAACCCACTATTACTGTACAGACAGAAAAAGGGAGTCGTAGCCTGAATCAGCAGGGCAATGGCAGAACACTGAAATCATAAGTTTCCAGTTGCCTAGCAGCCACTCATGGCCATTGGCAGTGGCTGCCTATGACCACTTGTCGATGAGGTGATTAACAGCACTTAATATAATCAAAATAATCCACAAAAAATTTAGAATGAATTTAGTACAGCTTCTTTTGGCGTAGAAAGGTTGCAAATGTTAGTGCCCTTTTTCCCATATGGGGGATGGGTTTGATCAGGTGGGGTGTGGGCAGGACCTAAGGGATCATGGGTTTGATCAGGCTATATATTAGGCCGTTCCTGTTAAAGAACCTAATCAGCATATATTAGCATATATTATTGGAAGAACTGAGGCCTTTTATTAGTACACCAGCTGACACAGCATTGCATTGGCACCCTGTGATTTTGTTCGCTGGGGGGGCAATGCTTAGATGCCAAAGTCAGTATTGACGGGGCATCTAGGTAGTTAACCAAATGCGATCGGAGTTATCTATGATCATGGCTATTACAGTGAGTGTCCAGCTGTCATTCAGTGCTGGTCTCCCACTGTGATTGTGCGGGAACAGCTCCTTGCCACTTAGGACATCATACAGTTGCTCAGAAACTCTAGGGGTCATTTACTATTCTGAAATTAGGCATATTTCAGGCGCAGATGCAGACATCTGCAACTTTAACCCGCTAACGCCAGGTCTAAAATGCTAAAATCATGGGTGTGGCATTGGCGGGGAAGGGGAGGGGCTGGCAGGCTGTCTCATTCATTATTTTCTACGCCAGTTTTAGGTGTAAAAAATGGTCTGAAAACAGGTCTACATGCAAGACAGCCCGGAAGCTGTCTTATATTTCGAACTTGCAGAGGGTCCACCGAAGCTATGTAGAGGCCTGCATCTCTTCATAACTTTGGCGGATCCACTGTCTAAAACGCTGGTCTTAATAAATGTGCCCATCTGTGTCTCACTATATGAACTTTACATGATTTAGCCATATGCATGATGCCTAATACCCAAGAGTTTATGCTTTTGTCTGTAATTCCATGCTATGCCATATTACCGGTATTTAACATATGTGGAGGGTCAAGTTAACAATTGTTTCATCTGTATATTGCAATTATCAAAAACACAATGCATTTTTTTGAAAAGGTTTTTTGTTCTGAACATTGTATTTCGGAGATATAAAGACAATTGCCAGGCACAATGATTTATGTCCTTGAAACCAAAATACTTGCCTTAAAAGGATATACAGTCAGGTCCTTAAGTATTGGGACATCAACACAATTCTAACAAAGTTGTCTCTATACACCACCACAATGGATTTGAAATGAAACTAATAAGATGTGCTTTAACTGCAGACTGTCAGCTTTAATTTGAGGGTATTTACATCCAAGGTGAACGGTGTAGGAATTACAACAGTTTGCATATATGCCTCCCACTTGTTAAGGGGCCAAAAGTAATGGGACAATTGGCTTCTCAGCTGTTCCATGGCCAGGTGTGTGTTATTCCCTCATTATCCCGATTAAAATGAGCAGATAAAAGGTCCAGAGTTCATTTCATGTGTGCTATTTGCATTTGGAATCTGTTGCTTTCAACTCTTAAGATGAGATCCAAAGAGCTGTCACTATCAGTGAAGCAAGCCATCATTAGGCTGAAAAAACAAAACAAACCCATCAGAGAGATAACAAAAACATTAGGTGTGGCCAAAACAACTGTTTGGAACATTCTTAAAAAGAAGGAATGCATCGGTGAGCTCAGCAACACCAAAAGACCCGGAAGAACACGGAAAACAACTGTGGTGGATGACCGAAGACTTCTTTCCCTGGTGAAGAAAACACCCTTCACAACAGTTGGCCAGATCAAGAACACTCTCCAGGAGGTAGGTATATGTGTGTCAAAGTCAACAATCAAGAGAAGACTTCACCAGAGTGAATACAGAGGGTTCACCACAAGATGTAAACCATTGGTGAGCCTCAAAAACAGGAAGGCCAGATTAGTGTTTGCCAAACGACATCTAAAAAAGCCTTCACAGTTATGGAACAACATCCTATGGACAGATAAGACCAAGATTAACTTGTATCAGAGTGATGGGAAGAGAAGATTATGGAGAAGGAAAGTAACTGCTCATGATCCTAAGAATACCACCTCATCAGTGAAGCATGGTGGTGATAGTGTCATGGCGTGGGCATGTATGGCTGCCAATGGAACTGGTTCTCTTGTATTTATTGTTGATGTGACTTCTGACAAAAGCAGCAGGATGAATTCTGAAGTGTTTCGGGCAATATTATCTGCTCATATTCAGCCAAATGCTTCAGAACGCATTGGATGGTGCTTCACAGTGCAGATGGACAATGACCCAAAGCATACTGCAAAAGCAACCAAAGAGTTTTTTAAGGGAAAGAAGTAGAATGTTATGCAATGGCCAAGTCAATCACCTGACCTGAATACGATTGAGCATGCATTTCACTTGCTAAAGACAAAACTGAAGGGAAAATGCCCCAAGAACAAGCAGGAACTGAAGACAGTTGCAGTAGAGGCCTGGCAGAGTATCACCAGGGATGAAACCCAGCGTCTGGTGATGTCTATGCGTTCCAGACTTCAGGCTGTAATTGACTGCAAAGGATTTACAACCAAGTATTAAAAAGTGAAAGTTTGATTTATGATTATTATTCAGTCCCATTACTTTTGGTCCCTTAACAAGTGGGAGGCAAATATGCAAACTGTTGTAATTCCTGCACCGTTCATCTGATTTGGATGTAAAAACCCTCAAATTAAAGCTGACAGTCTGCAGTTAAAGCACATCTTGTTAGTTTTAATCAAATCCATTGTGGTGGTGTGTAGAACAAAAAATGTTAGAATTGTGTCAATGTCCCAATATTTATGGACCTGACTGTATTATTGGGCCTCACATATTAATAGGTTAATAACCCCAGAAAATATTGTAGGTAAAACTATGCATGAATTATATTTATTATCTGATTAATATATTTTTGCTAACAATGTCTATCAACTATGTACAGTATTTCAATTCTATTCATTTTACTTTGCCCTTTTAATGTGGCACATGAAGGACCAATGATTTTTGGGAGAGCTTCATTATTTTAAGCTTGTGTTCAACAGAACCTATGAAGTTTGTACAAAGCCACACACAGGTTCTGTAATACATGAGCTCTGAGACAGTCAAAGCTCCTTCTTCAGAAACATCTTCTACGTGAATACTGTTGTGGTCTCAGAGCTGATTCCTTATATCCATGAAGCTTCTTGAAGTTCTTTCATTCAAACCTCCTAAAATGAATTTTAATTTGCTTCAGAAAGAAAGGATTCTGATGATTAATCAGTTTGCTAGAGTTACCTTTCTGACTTCTCAGTTTTGTAATTTTGTGAACTTCAGTAGATTATAGCATTACTCTCTGAGAACAGTGTGTGGCAGAAGCATAGTCTTTTTAGCTAGCATTTAAGAAGTGAGCAGAACCTGAAAATATCCTTCATACATTAAATGTCATAAACTGATCATATGTTTGGGCACCCAGGGGGGAAATATGTGTTTAATAAAACTCTTGTGATTGCAACTTAGGCTCTATTATGCATCAGCATTAGAGTCTGCACCATCAGATTCGTGTTACTTGCTGATGGTGTGAGAAGGGTTTTGTTTGGGAGAACTGATACTGTATCTGCCATTGAAACAGTTAGGGCTCATTCACACAAACGTTTTTTGCGTTCCGTATACGGTCTGTATGCGGAACCATTCATTTTAATGGTTCCGCAAAAAAAAAGGAATGTACTCCATATGCATTCCGTTTATGTATTTCCGTTCCGTTGAAAGACAGAACGTGTCCTATTATTGCTCACAAATCACGTTCCGTGGCTCCATTTAAGTCAATGGGTCAGCAAAAAAAAGGAACACATATATATGGAATGTACTCCGTATGTCTTCCATATCTGTTCCATTTTTGCAGAACCATCTATTGAAAATTTTATGCCCAGCCCAATTTTTTCTATGTAATTACTGTATACTGTATATGCTATACGGAAAAATGGAGCGGAAAAACGCAACGGAACCGGAAAACACTACTGGATAAAAAGCGGAAAAACGGATCCGGGAAAAACGGCCCGCAAAACACTGAAAAAGACATACGGTCGTGTGAACGAACCCTTAAACTGTGTGTGGTGGGCCTTGGGTGTGTCTCTGGGAACAGAAAGGTTAACCCAGACACAGGATAAGCAGGGTTGATAGCCTGTTTTGTCTATGTTAGCCATACTTAACATAGACAGCAGTGATGAGAGGCATAGGCAGTATTCGCATTTGCGATATTTCACACATTATTGGCTGAATATTCGCCATAAATTCGAGAATTTGTGATCTTCAGTCATTATTTACTTGATTGCGAAAATCGTCAATGTAATATATTCGCGATTAAAAATCACAATTCAAATATTCACGCTCAACACTAATAGACAGATTGTAAAATACGTACTGGGACCTGCTTACACTGGAGTGAGTGAGGTTGGCAGTGGGACACTCACTTCACCCGGGCTTCGGTCCTGGGCTTCCATAGCCCACAGCTGCGGGTCACATGGGTCATTAGGGCCTACTTTAAAGCTCAGTGCAATGCTGAGCAGTGTGGCCATACCTGGTGGAGAAGCTGACTGCTGAACTACAGAAGGTATTGCATATGCCACCCAATACTTTCCATTTGTACCTGTGGGCCAGGTAGCTGGTCCCACATATAGTCAGGGACTGTCTTGTTGTGTTAGGTACTTGCTCAGCCGAGCAGGGTTGGTTTGTTTAAGCATATTTGTTAAGGCTATGCTTATGTTAAATATATAAGTGTGAAATAAAAACACTTATATCGTACTTTATCCTGTCTGTGTTCCTGATTCCTGCACAGCTACCAAGTGTCTACCAGAGCGACCCCCCACAATGGTCAGAATATCATAGTCTGCTATCAAAAATGAAAACTTGATGGATCTGTTAGAAGTCAGTGGATCCATTAGAATCTGTTACACTAAGGATCCATTATATTTATAATGAAATAACCTTCCAATGGGCACCGCCATTATGGAGATGCTGGCCGAGGGGTTGGCGGGTATGTGCGACAGTTGCACTGTTATATTGACAGTACAGTTAATATTTTTGGCCTATTAAACTTCACTGTTTCTTCCTTGCAATCTGGACTCACTGAGCTATTCCGTGCAGTAATTAACCATTAAGCAATTCAGACTCGGCTATATACCTCTCCTAATCCAGAATTCGTTGCCAGTTATTGAACTTTGCATATGAGGTTCAGTGTTGCGCTAGTTTATCCTGAGGATATCCTGTGATTTTAAGCTTCATTTTGCTCTTAACCATGCCTTCCGAATTTATCAGTGTCTGACTGAATGGTGGTAATCTGACTCTTCAAATGTTAGATTTTTCCAACATTTTGCCCTCTTGAACTTGTTGTTCTACTTCGGGTATGACCCAGCTAGCTGATCACTCTACTGCATATGTCTACCTCCTGCTGCGGTGTCATTTGGCGACTACTCCACAGACACAACCTAAGCCTTGAAGAGGACCTTTACCCTCTACTGACATGTCTATTTTAGTAACTACATTATTTGCCCTTGTAATATCTTTCTGGGGCATCTATTGTTATAATTATATGATGTGTGTCTTTTATTATTCCTGTTAGAAGCTATGAATGAATTATTAGCACTGAAGCTCCAGATGGGTGTTATCAGTTAGGGAGGTGTCCCAGCACAGTCTGACAGTATTTAATCAGTGTTGCCAGTGTCAGACTGTGCAAGGAGATGGCTCCAACTGGTAACACCCCTCTGGACCTTCCTTGCAAACTACTATCAATTGATTCATAACTTCTAGCAGGAATAATAAAGAAATGGCATAACATAGTGTCATAAGATGCAAGTGCCTACTGTAGTTGCTGAAACACAGGAAAGTTCTCAGGTCCTCTTTACCAGCAGCTGACTCCATCCTGCCTTGGAATAGGTTCTGGTGAAAACCTATTGAAGCCCTTAGACTTTACTAACCAGAGGGCCCTACGTAATGCCTGAGTACAGGACCCTTTTGAGTGGATGGGTACATTACACAACTGCCATATTATGATTTCTATTGAAGCTATCACTAAGCAAAAGTCCTTGTGTAGCTCCATCCTCTGAATGTGTCCACAGCAAGCTATCTACAGTCTTGAGAATGGTAGCTTTCTCCAGCGTAATTAAAATCTAATTAAAATTAATTAAATCTATATACTTTAAATGACTTTCTTATGTGGGACTGGTCTGCTATCTTTCTTAATTGCCATATTATTAAAATTAAATCTAATACCAGAAATGCTGGAATTTATCCTAACTGCTGAACTGAATCTTTCGATTTATTAATGTAATTTTAGGCTTCATTCTATTAAGAGTCTGTACATGAATTGTATGTTTTGTGCCAAAACATGACCACATCCAGTCCCAGAAAAGCAAGGAAATCAGACTCAAAGGAAGGACAACTCTTCTTTCCTCAAGATCTCATCCCATTTTGGCACAAAACATATAACTCTCACACCGGCTATATGAGTGAATACCTATAGGCACCAGCATCACCAAATTGTTTTTATTTGTGATAAGAAATCTCTCTCGCTATTTACATGGTTGTTCTTCTAAGATGCTAGTGAATAGTACTTGCATGAGCATTTACTGCACCCTTTCAGGTCAAATCTCCTGGAAAGATTGACTATAGCATGCCAGATCCTTAGAAGTGCTTTCATAAGATCCTATACCTTTTTAATTTCCCTTGAAGGTTTTTCTGTGGTTGTGTGGCCAAGTAGAAAACAGTTTATATTTAACCATAATGTTAAAGACAGTTATTTGTGTAGCCACATTTTTGGCTTAAGCGGTATCTTTTTAATTGGGATATTTTTAGTGAAACATTCATGCTCAATGAAGGTGCAATATTTAGCAAAATGTAATGTGAAAGTAAAGTACTCAACTACAAATATTGCAGTCACTTTTCCACAGGGCAGGGTTGTGTTATTACACCATAGTATCAAGGATCTTCTGGTGGGCTATACACTATTTAAGGGGCCTCAAAGGTTAAGAAGATGATAATTAGAGATCAGCAATTTTTTTTATAAAATTCGAATCGGCCGGTTTGCATAATTTTTCAGAAAAATTTGCTTCGATCCAAATTTATTTGCAGCAAATCGTCTTAAAAAACAGCTATTTCCGGGGTGCAGAGAGCCTTTATAGGGGTGTAGAACACTGTGCCTTGTAGTAACACACATAGGGAGTGTGCTGGGGCAGTGAAATAATACTGTCAGTCAGTATGACATGCAGATGACAGGTGTCGCATACTTCATTTATTTGGGCAGTTATGGGGCCAAAACTGACCAAATAACTCAAGTATCAACTCAGCCTTACAGGTAGATGTTAGCGTCAAGAAGAAGTGCACTCCTTTTACACCGTCGTCAGCTGATTCCATATATATGTCTACAGAACCTGTTCTACCGGACACAGTGGAGAGGGTGTCAGCAGTAAGTTTGTGTTGATGTCACTGATTATTTTGCCCTTCCTCTGAACCGTCACAACTATAAGTCCTCAAAAAACCGATCTTGTCTTTTGAGCATCCGCCTTCACTCGGTCAGCATTTGGTCAGTAATCCATCTGTATTGCTAATGCCCAAAAAAACAGGAGTGGATCTAAAACAGAGATGACATGTGAATTGAATATTTGCATGTCTTCTGCATTTTTTACCCACTCCTGCTTTTGGCTACCAATTCATAAGACAATTCTGATGGGACCATACAGGCCTTAAAGCTGCTACACAGACAGGATCCGTTCTGCGTCTCATTTTTCCTTCCTTCTGACAGATCAGTGTCAAAGAAATGATGATGTCAGCCAGGCAGAAAGCCAAAATAGTGGACCAGTCATGAAGTGGGGAAGGTGGGAACAGCATGTGAAATCCACAGAGTGTCTGTATGACAGAGTGGTGAGGTGGAAGCAGTATGAGGAGGCCACCGAGTGGTACAATGACAGAGTCTGTAGGTGGCGGCAGCAGCATTAGGAGAAGGCCACCGAGTGGCACAATGACAGAGTCTGGAGTTGGCAGCAGTATGAGGAGGCCACCGAGTGGCACGATGACCGAGTATGGTGGTGGCAGCAGCATTAATAGGCCACAGAGTGGCACAATGACCGAGTCTGGAGGTGGCATCAGCATAAGTAGGCCAGAAAGTGGCACAACGACAGAGCCTGGAGGTGGCAGCAGCATGAGTAGGCCTCAGGGTGGCACAATGACAGAGTCTGGAGGTAGCAGCAGCAGCATCAGGAGTAGGCCACAGAGTGGTACAATGACTGAGTCTGGCGGTGGCAGCAGCATCAGGAGTAGGCCACAGAGTGGCACAATGACTGAGTCTGGAGGTGGCAACAGAATGAGGAGGCCACAGAGTGGCACAACGACAGAGTCTGGAGGTGGCAGCAGCATCAGGAGGTGGCAGCAGCATAAGTAGGCCACAGAGTGGCACAACGACTAAGTCTTGAAGTGGCAGCAGCATGAGTAGGCCACAGAGTGGCACAATCACAGAGCCTGGAGGTGGCAGCAGCAGCATCAGGAGGAGGTCATAGAGTGGCACAATGACAGAGTCTGGAGCTGGCAGCAGCATCAGGAGGAGACCACAGAGCGGCACAATGACAGAGTGTAGAGGTGGCAGCTACAGACAATGACAAGACAAAGCATCAAGATAGCTTTGAGCCCAGAATAGTCACGAAGTTCATCAAGATACGTCACTAAAGATTTTACCGCATATAACAACAGCGCTGACCGCAGAATAAATTTTATCTTTCGACCGAAATTCTTCAATAAAGATTTTATCGCATATAACCGCATCGCTGACCACTGAATTAATTTTGTTTTTCGAGCGACATACTTCAATAAAGATTTTACCACATATTACTACAGAGCCAAACGCTGAATAAAATTTGATTTTCCACCGAAATAAGTCACAAAAGATTTTACCACATAGAACTGCAGAGCTGAACGCTGATTAAAATTAGTTTTTCCACCGAAATACATCACAAAAGATTTTACCGCATATTACTACAGCGCTGGACGCTGAATAAGATTTGTTTTTCCACCGAAATACATCACAAAAGATTTTACCACACAGAACTGCAGCGCTGATTGCTGAATAAAATTAGTTTTTCCACCGAAATAAGCCATAAAAGTTTTTACCGCATATAACGGAGCACAGAAATGGAGAGGGTCTTCGGATTCTCCCCGCACTATACGGATGTCTTAGAAATGAACCACTGCTCCCAATAGCAGTTCCTGTGTAGGTCATGGAGCATCTATTCGCTCCGCTGAAGGATGATTTTGAAAGTGTGTAGAAGCCACGGAACCCCCACGCTGCAGATTTATGCAGACATCATGGAGATTTTACTGCATATATCCGCAGTGCTGACCGCTGAATAAATTAGTTTGTTCGACTGAAATACTTCAATAAATATTTTACCAGCTATAACCTCCGCACTGACTGACTGCTACCGCCACTACTTCCGTGAACCCCTGTACCACTACTTCCCGGGTAAGTAGGCTGCTCTACCCTGGGCACGTTTGGCTCCTGACTAGGGATGAGCGAACCCGAACTGTATAGTTCGGGTTCGTACCGAATTTTGGGGTGTCCGTGACACGGACCCGAACCCTAACATTTTCGTAAAAGTCTGTGTTCGGGTTCGGTGTTCGGCGCTTTCTTGGCGCTTTTTGAAAGGCTGCAAAGCAGCTAATCAACAAGCGTCATACTACTTGCCCCAAGAGGCCATCACAGCCTTGCCTACTATTGGCATGGCTGTGATTGGCCAGTGCAGCATGTGACCCAGCCTCTATATAAGCTTGGGTCACGTTGCGCTGCACATCACTCTGCTGATTGAAGCATAGGGAGAGGTTGCAGCTGCGACGTTAGGGCGAGATTAGGCAGTGATTAACTCCTCCAAAAGACTTCATTCTGTGATCGATCTGCAGCTGTGGATCATTGAAGTGCTAATATTGACTTGCTCACTTTTTTGAGGCTGCCCAGAGCGTTTTTAGATCACTTTTTTTCTGGGGTGATCAGCGGCCATTTTGTGACTTGTGGTGCGCCAGCACAAGCTATCACCAAGTGTATTTAACCATCAATAGTGTGGTTATTTTGTGCTATATCCTACATCAGCTGCAGGCTGAGCCTGTGTCACCGAAGTGCATTTAACCATCAACAGTCTGGTTATTTTTTGGCCATATACTACATCAGCTGCAGGCTGAGCCTGTGTCACCCAAGTGCATTTAACCATCAACAGTGTGGTTATTTTTTGGCCATATACTACATCAGAGGCAAGTTGAGCCTGTCACCCAGCGCCTAAAAAATAGACCTGACATTTCTATTCAACCAAATCTGTACTGTTTTAGCTGGTCAAGTTATTTGTAGTGACCGTAAAAGCACACTTTTTGTTCTGGGTTGAAAAACTATTCCCAAATTTGCCATTCTCAAAATAACTAGTTTCTGGTATATGAGGCCTACTTGAAATCTATCCCAAAAAGGATATCTTACATTGAAGGTACTGATAGTGTCATTCAGAAAAACATAAGACACACGCTACCGTGCAGATTGAAGTCTGATTCTGAGATTAAACCTTAACCTGTCACACAGTGCAAAAAAAAAACAGGTCTCACATTTCTATTCAACCAAATCTGTACTGTTTTAGCTGGTCAAGTTATTTGTAGCGACCGTAAAAGCACATTTTTTTTTTCTGGTTTGAAAAACTATTCCCAAATTTGCCATTCTCAAAATAACTAGTTTCTGGTATTTGAGGCCTACTTGAAATCTATCCCAAAAAGGATATCTTACATTGAAGGTACTGATAGTGTCATTCAGAAAAACCTAAGACACACGCTACCGTGCACATAGAAGTCTGATTCTGAGATTAAACCTTAACCTGTCACACAGTGCAAAAAAAAACAGGTCTCACATTTCTATTCAAGCAAATCTGTACTGTTTTAGCTGGTCAAGTTATTTGTAGTGACCGTAAAAGCACTTTTTTTTTTTCTGGGTTGAAAAACTATTCCCAAATTTGCCATTCTCAAAATAACTAGTTTCTGGTATTTGAGGCCTACTTGAAATCTATCCCAAAAAGGATATCTTACATTGAAGATACTGATAGTGTCATTCAGAAAAACCTAAGACACACGCTACCGTGCAGATAGAAGTCTGATTCTGTGATTAAACCTTAACATGTCACACAGTGCAAAAAAAAACCAGGTCTCACATTTCTATTTAAGCAAATCTGTACTGTTTTAGCTGGTCAAGTTATTTGTAACGACCGTAAAAGCACATTTTTTTTCTGGTTTGAAAAACTATTCCAAAATTTGCCATTCTCAAAATAACTAGTTTCTAGTATTTGAGGCCTACTTGAAATCTATCCCAAAAAGGATATCTTACATTGAAGGTGCTGATAGTGTCATTCAGAAAAACCTAAGACACAGGCTACCGTGCAGATAGAAGTCTGATTCTGAGATTAAACCTTAACCTGTCACACAGTGCAAAAAAAAACAGGTCTCACATTTCTATTCAAGCAAATCTGTACTGTTTTAGCTGGTCAAGTTATTTGTAGTGACCGTAAAAGCACTTTTTTTTTTCTGGTTTGAAAAACTATTCCCAAATTTGCCATTCTCAAAATAACTAGTTTCTGGTATTTGAGGCCTACTTGAAATCTATCCCAAAAAGGATATCTTACATTGAAGGTGCTGATAGTGTCATTCAGAAAAACCTAAGACACACGCTACCGTGCAGATAGAAGTCTGATTCTGAGATTAAACCTTAACCTGTTACACAGTGCAAAAAAAAAACAGGTCTCACATTTCTATTCAAGCAAATCTGTACTGTTTTAGCTGGTCAAGTTATTTGTAGTGACCGTAAAAGCACATTTTTTTTTCTGGGTTGAAAAACTATTCCCAAATTTCCCATTCTCAAAATAACTAGTTTCTGGTATTTGAGGACTACTTGAAATCTATCCCAAAAAGGATATCTTACATTAAAGGTACTGATAGTGTCATTCAGAAAAACCTAAGACACACGCTACCGTGCAGATAGAAGTCTGATTCTGTGATTAAACCTTAACCTGTCACACAGGGCAAAAAAAAAACAGGTCTCACATTTCTATTCAAGCAAATCTGTACTGTTTTAGCTGGTCAAGTTATTTGTAGTGACCGTAAAAGCACTTTTTTTTTTCTGGTTTGAAAAAATATTCCCAAATTTGCCATTCTCAAAATTGTGGTGGACGGGAACAATGAGGAAAACATCTAATGAGGGACGCGGACGTGGACATGGTCGTGGTGGTGTTAGTGGACCCTCTGGTGCTGGGAGAGGACGTGGCCGTTCTGCCACAGCCACACGTCCTAGTGTACCAACTACCTCAGGTCCCAGTAGCCGCCAGAAATTACAGGGATATTTGGTGGGGCCCAATGCCGTTCTAAGGATGGTAAGGCCTGAGCAGGTACAGGCATTAGTCAATTGGGTGGCCGACAGTGCATCCAGCACGTTCACATTATCTCCCACCCAGTCTTCTGCAGAAAGTGCACAGATGGCGCATGAAAACCAAGCCCATCAGTCTGTCACATCACCCCCATGCATATCAGGGAAACTGTCTGAGCCTCAATTTATGCAGCAGTCTCTTATGCTGTTTGAAGACTCTGCTGCCAGGGTTTCCCAAGGGCATCCACCTAGCTCTTCACCAGGGGTGGAAGAGATAGAATGCACTAACGCACAACCACTTATGTTTCCTGATGATGAGGACATGGGAATACCACCTCAGCACGTCTCTGATGATGACGAAACACAGGTGCCAACTGCTGCGTCTTTCTGCAGTGTGCAGACTGAACAGGAGGTCAGGGATCAAGACTGGGTGGAAGACGATGCAGGGGACGATGAGGTCCTAGACCCCACATGGAATGAAGGTCGTGCCACTGACTTTCACAGTTCGGAGGAAGAGGCAGTGGTGAGACCGAGCCAACAGCGTAGCAAAAGAGGGAGCAGTGGGCAAAATCAGAACACCCGCCGCCAAGAGACTCCGCCTGCTACTGACCGCCGCCATCTGGGACCGAGCACCCCAAA
The DNA here is from genome assembly GCF_905171765.1 of Bufo bufo. Lineage (NCBI taxonomy): Eukaryota > Metazoa > Chordata > Amphibia > Anura > Bufonidae > Bufo > Bufo bufo. Next base: position 212,154,539 of record NC_053389.1, read on the forward strand.
GGCAGCTTCAAGGAGTTCCCTGGCATGGCACTTCTTCAAACAATGTGCTGACGACAAGACCCGAGTGGTTTGCCCGCTGTGCCATCAGAGCCTGAAGTGAGGCATTAACGTTCTGAACCTTAGCACAACCTGCATGACTAGGCACCTGCATGCAAAACATGAACTGCAGTAAAGTAAACACCTTAAAAACAAGGAAGTCACTCAGGCTCCCCCTGCTGCCTCTTCTGCTGCTGCCGCCTCTGCCTCTTCTGCTGCTGCCGCTGCCTCGGCCTCTTCTGCTGCTGCTGCCGCCGCCTCGGCCTCTTCCTCTTCCTCTGGAGGAACGTTGGCACCTGCCGCCCAGCAAACATGGGATGTACCACCAACACCACCACCTGCGTCACCAAGCATCTCAACCATGTCACACGGCAGCGTTCAGCTCTCCATCTCACAAACATTTGAGAGAAAGCGTAAATTTCCACCTAGCCACCCTCGATCCCTGGCCCTGAATGCCAGCATTTCTAAACTACTGGCCTATGAAATGCTGTCATTTAGGCTGGTGGACACACACAGCTTCAAACAGCTCATGTCGCTTGCTGTCCCACAGTATGTTGTTCCCAGCCGCCACTACTTCTCCAAGAGAGCCGTGCCTTCCCTGCACAAACAAGTGTCCGATAAAATCAAGTGTGCACTGCGCAACGCCATCTGTGGCAAGGTCCACCTAACCACAGATACGTGGACCAGTAAGCACGGCCAGGGACGCTATATCTCCCTAACTGCACACTGGGTAAATGTAGTGGCGGCTGGGCCCCAGGCGGAGAGCTGTTTGGCGCAAGTCCTTCTGCCGCCAAGGATCGCAGGGCAACATTCTTTGCCTCCTGTCTCCTCCTCCTCCTACTCAGCTTCCTCCTCCTCTTCTTCCACCTGCTCATCCAGTCAGCCACACACCTTCACCACCAACTTCAGCACAGCCCGGGGTAAACGTCAGCAGGCCATTCTGAAACTCATATGTTTGGGGGACAGGCCCCACACCGCACAGGAGTTGTGGCAGGGTATAGAACAACAGACCGACGAGTGGTTGCTGCCGGTGAGCCTCAAGCCCGGCCTGGTGGTGTGCGATAATGGGCGAAATCTCGTTGCAGCTCTGGGACTAGCCGGTTTGACGCACATCCCTTGCCTGGCGCATGTGCTGAATTTGGTGGTGCAGAAGTTCATTCGCAACTACCCCGACATGTCAGAGCTGCTGCATAAAGTGCGGGCCGTCGGTTCGCGCTTCCGGCGTTCACACCCTGCCGCTGCTCGCCTGTCTGCGCTACAGCGTAACTTCGGCCTTCCCGCTCACCGCCTCATATGCGACGTACCCACCAGGTGGAACTCCACCTTGCATATGCTGGACAGACTGTGCGAGCAGCAGCAGGCCATAGTGGAGTTTCAGCTGCAGCACGCACGGGTCAGTCGCACTGTGGTTTAGACACACTTCACCACCAATGACTGGGCCTCCATGCGAGACCTGTGTGCCCTGTTGGGCTGTTTCGAGTACTCCACCAACATGACCAGTGGCGATGACGCCGTTATCAGCGTTACAATACCACTTCTATGTCTCCTTGAGAAAACACTTAGGGCGATGATGGAAGAGGAGGTGGCCCAGGAGGAAGAGGAGGAAGAGGGGTCATTTTTAACACTTTCAGGCCAGTCTCTTCGAAGTGACTCAGAGGGAGGTTTTTTGCAACACCAGAGGCCAGGTACAAATGTGGCCAGACAGGGCCCACTACTGGAGGACGAGGAGGACGAGGATGAGGAGGAGGTGGAGGAGGATGAGGATGAAGCATGTTCACAGCGGGCTGGCACCCAAAGCAGCTCGGGCCCATCACTGGTGCGTGGCTGGGGGGAAACACAGGACGATGACGATACGCCTCCCACAGAGGACAGCTTGTCCTTACCTCTGGGCAGCCTGGCACACATGAGCGACTACATGCTGCAGTGCCTGCGCAACGACAGCAGAGTTGCCCACATTTTAACGTGTGCGGACTACTGGGTTGCCACCCTGCTGGATCCCCGGTACAAAGACAATGTGCCCACCTTACTTCCTACACTGGAGCGTGATAGGAAGATGCGCGAGTGCAAGCGCACGTTGGTAGACGCGCTATTGAGAGCATTCCCAAATGTCACAGGGGAACCAGTGGAACCCCAAGGCGAAGGCAGAGGAGGAGCAAGAGGTCGCCAACGCAGCTGTGTCACAGCCAGCTCCTCTGAGGGCAGGGTTAGCATGGCAGAGATGTGGAAAATGTTTTGTCACCACGCCACAGCTAACTGCACCACCACCTGATAAAGAACGTGTTAGCAAGAGGCAACATTTCACTAACATGGTGGAACAGTACCTGTGCACACCCCTCCATGTACTGACTGATGGTTCGGCCCCATTCAACTTCTGGGTCTCCAAATTGTCCACGTGGCCAGAGCTAGCCTTTTATGCCTTGGAGGTGCTGGCCTGCCCGGCGGCCAGCGTTTTGTCTGAACGTGTATTCAGCACGGCAGGGGGCGTCATTACAGACAAACGCAGCCGCCTGTCTACAGCCAATGTGGACAAGCTGACGTTCATAAAAGTGAACCAGGCAGGGATCCCACAGGACCTGTCCATCCCTTGTGCAGATTAGATATTAACTACCTCCCCTTAACAATATATTATTCTACTCCAGGGCACTTCCTCATTCAATACTATTTATAATTTCATTTTACCATTATATTGCGGGGCAACCCAAAGTTGAATGAACCTCTCCTCTGTCTGGGTGCCGGGGCCTAAATGTGTGACAGTGGCCTGTTCCAGTGGTGGGTGACGTGAAGTCTGATTCTCTGCTATGACATTAAGACTTATTCTGTGCTGACATGAAGCCAGATTCTCTGTTACGCGACCTCTCTCCTCTGTCTGGGTGCCGGGGCCTAAATGTGTGACAGTGGCCTGTTCCAGTGGTGGGTGACGTGAAGCCTGATTCTCTGCTATGACATGAAGACAGATTCTGTGCTGACATAAGGCCAGATTCTCTGTTACGGGACTGCTCTCCTCTGTCTGGGTGCCGGGGCCTAAATGTGTGACAGTGGCCTGTTCCAGTGGTGGGTGACGTGAAGCCTGATTCTCTGCTATGACATGAAGACAGATTGTGCGCTGACATAAGGCCAGATTCTCTGTTACGGGACCGCTCTCCTCTGTCTGGGTGCCGGGGCCTAAGTGTGTGACAGTGGCCTGTTCCAGTGATGGGTGACGTGAAGCCTGATTCTCTGCTATGACATTAAGACTTATTCTGTGCTGACATGAAGCCAGATTCTCTGTTACGCGACCTCTCTCCTCTGCCTGGGTGCCTGGGCCTAAATATGTGACAGTGGCCTGTTCCAGTGGTGGGTGACGTGAAGACTGATTCTCTGCTATGACATGAAGACAGATTCTGCGCTGACATAAGGCCAGATTCTCTGTTACGGGACCGCTCTCCTCTGTCTGGGTGCCGGGGCCTAAATGTGTGACAGTGGCCTGTTCCAGTGGTGGGTGATGTGAAGCCTAATTCTCTGCTATGACATGAAGACAGATTCTGTGCTGACATAAGGCCAGATTTACTGTTACGGGACCGCTCTCCTCTGTCTGGGTGCCGGGGCCTAAATGTGTGACAGTGGCCTGTTCCAGTGGTGGGTGACGTGAAGCCTGATTCTCTGCTATGACATGAAGACAGATTCTGTGCTGACATAAGGCCAGATTCTCTGTTACGGGACCGCTCTCCTCTGTCTGGGTGCCGGGGCCTAAATGTGTGACAGTGGCCTGTTCCAGTGGTGGGTGACGTGAAGCCTGATTCTCTGCTATGACATGAAGACAGATTCTGTGCTGACATAAGGCCAGATTCTCTGTTATGCGACCTCTCTCCTCTGCCTGGGTGCCTGGGCCTAAATATGTGGCAGTGGCATGTTCCAGTGGTGGGTGACGTGAAGCCTGATTCTCTGCTATGACATGAAGACAGATTCTGCGCTGACATAAGGCCAGATTCTCTGTTACGGGACCGCTCTCCTCTGTCTGGGTGCCGGGGCCTAAATGTGTGACAGTGGCCTGTTCCAGTGGTGGGTGACGTGAAGCCTGATTCTCTGCTATGACGTGAAGACAGATTCTGTGCTGACATAAGGCCAGATTCTCTGTTACGGGACCGCTCTCCTCTGTCTGGGTGCCGGGGCCTAAATGTGTGACAGTGGCCTGTTCCAGTGGTGGGTGACGTGAAGCCTGATTCTCTGCTATGACATGAAGACAGATTCTGCGCTGACATAAGGGCAGATTCTCTGTTACGGGACCGCTCTCCTCTGTCTGGGTGCCGGGGCCTAAATGTGTGACAGTGGCCTGTTCCAGTGTTGGGTGACGTGAAGCCTGATTCTCTGCTATGACATGAAGACAGATTCTGCGCTGACATAAGGCCAGATTCTCTGTTACGGGACTGCTCTCCTCTGTCTGGGTGCCGGGGCCTAAATGTGTGACAGTGGCCTGTTCCAGTGGTGGGTGACGTGAAGCCTGATTCTCTGCTATGACATGAAGACTGATTCTGTGCTGACATGAAGCCAGATTCTCTGCTATGGCATGAAGAGACTGATTCTGTGCTGACATGAAGCCAGATTCTTTGCTATGGCATGAAGAGCCAGATTCTCTGCTATGGGACCTCTGTCCAATTGATATTGGTTAATTTTTATTTTTTTAATTTTTATTTTAATTCATTTCCCTATCCACATTTGTTTGCAGGGGATTTACCTACATGTTGCTGCCTTTTGCAGCCCTCTAGCTCTTTCCTGGGCTGTTTTACAGCCTTTTTATTGCCCAAAAGTTCGGGTCCCCATTGACTTCAATGGGGTTCGGGTTCGGGACGAAGTTCGGTTCGGGTTCGGATCCCGAACCCGAACATTTCCGGGAAGTTCGGCCGAACTTCTCGAACCTGAACATCCAGGTGTTCGCTCAACTCTACTCCTGACCTCCCACTGCTGCCACCCTGCTGACTCCCAGCCATGCTTTCAAGACATATAACCGCCGCCAACGTGAACTGAGAATGTATTTTTCTTTTTGTTCTAAAATAGGCCACTAAACGCTTTCAACACATATAACCGCCGCCAACGTGATGCTTAAGATGCTATATATGTGTCATCCACAGATCCCCCCCATAACAGTGTCATCCACATCTTCTATAACAGTGTCATTTATAGATCCCCCATAACAGTGTCAATCACAGATCCCCCATAACAGTGTCATCCACATATTACCCCCATAATTGTCATCCACAGATCCCCCATAACAGTGTGTCATCCACAGATCCCCTCCATAACAGTGTCATCCACAGATCCCCCATAATAGTGTCATCCACAGACCACCATTAGTTCAAAACCCACTATAATGAAATAGGCCACTGAACGCATTTGCCACAAATAAGTGCACTAGTGAAGTGCGTATATATTTTTCTTTTTTTACTGTAATATGCCCCTATACGCTTTAAACAGAAATAACTGCAGAAGTGAACTGAGAATATATTTTTCTTGTTAGAATGAAATAGGCCACTATACGCTTTCAACAGAATTAACTGCAGAAATGCACTGAGAATATGTTTTTCTTGTATTGGAATACTACCTTATACGCTTTGACCAGAAAAAAAACTTAGAGTGATGTGCGTATATATTTTTCTTGTAGTACTGAAATACGCCCCTATACGCTTTCACCAGAAATAACTTCAGAAGTGAAATGCGTATATATTTTTCTTGTAGTACTGATATAAGACACTACACTATACTACACTGAATGCTTTTGCCAAAAATAAGTGCACCAGTGAAGTGCGTATATTTTTTTTCTTTTTTTTATGAAATACTCCCCAATACGATTTCAACAGAAATAACTGCAGAAGTGAAATGCGTATATATTTTTGTTGTAGTACTGACATAAGATACTAAAGACACTAAGATATAAGCCACTAAAGGCTTTTCAACATAGCACTTGCAGCCCAATAACAAAAAGCTGGAATGACAGAGCTGTCTAATGACTATTTGGATCCCCTAATAATCGTTCCCTGCACTTGTAAACCGCTTTCCTATCAATATCCCTAGCGCCTTCTGACGTCTCTCCCTGCACTAAGAGCTGTGAAATGATTCCTCCCTAATCCTTTCCCTGCACTTCTAAATATTTTTTTCTGTCTTTTCCCCACAATGAGGCTTTTCCAATTGCTGTCCCTAGTTGCCTTCACACGTCTGTCCCTGCATTTTGAACACTGGAAAATGGCAGAATCTAAAATGGCTGCCATATTTATAGGGCTGTGACATCACAGGGCTGGTTGGCTGATGATTGGCTGCATGTAGGCATGTCAATCTGGGTGATCCAGCCTTCCCAGAGTTCCTTGCCCCATGTCCTCAGTCCTAACAAGTGTAGCCGCCATTTTAGGAAAAATGTGATTCATTACCACGAAGTGTGAGGAAATTCGCATTTGTTGCAAATCGAATTTTCCTGAAATTCTAAACGAATTCCACTTTGTCAGCTTCGATTTTCTCATCTCTACTGATCATGTTTGAAGTTAATCATAAGCCGCCAGGGTTTACATCTAATGACTGAATTTACACATTTTTTACCTTATTTAAACTTATCAATAATATGTAATGTGTGTAATGATAATCACAAAGCTTATGATGCTATTGAAAGTGTTTGTGCTAATGTTGTGCATAAATGTAGAATAGACCCTAAAGCTCTTCTAACAGATCCAAGGAACCTCTGTCAAATACTAATTAGTCCATAAATGAAGTCATACTTGAGTGTAATGCTGCATTTTATTAAAACAAGCCTGTCCCTATGAAAATGCAGTGCAGTCTGCAGGCAGCCTTGTAAAGAGCAGGAGGAACTGAGCAGATCAATATATAGTATTGTGTTAAAAGATTCAGCAAAACGTATTCAATTCTTGCTCTTTCAATGCTTAACCTCTTGGGGACACAGGGCGTAACTATACACCCTGATGTCCCGGTACTTAAGGACACAGGGAGTACAGGTACGCCCTGTGTATTTCCGATCACCGCTGCCTGGCGGGCGGTGATCGGAACAGAGTGCCTGCTTAAATCATTCAGCAGGCACTCTGTGACAATGCCGAGGGGGGTCCTGTGACCCCCGTATCGGCAATCGCAGCAAACCGCAGGTCAATTCAGACCTGCGGTTTTCTGGGTTTCTGGGTTATTCGGGTTTCTGGTGACCCGATAACCCAGAATAGGATGCTGATCGATGGTGTGATAATACACCACCAATCACCATCCTTAAATCCTGAGAGGTGATGGTGACATCACCTCTCAGGATCTCTTCCTATTGGCTGCACGGGCGGGCGGGGGGTTTGACTTTCCCCAGCTCTGCTCTCCTCCTCCATTCTGTGTCCTGGAGTGAGAGAGAGAGCAGCCCGTCCAGCTCCTGAGCCCAGCACCTCCAGCACCCCCACTGACCCAACATAGTGCCATCTGGCACTAAAATGGTACCTAGGGACAGGATAGGGAGAGCTTAGATTAGGCAGGGATACTCAGGGAAAGTTTAGGGGAAAGAAAAAGTTTTATTTTTGCATCACCCTGATCGGGTGCACAGCACTGTGTGACCCTAAACCCCCCAAGGGGTGCTGCAGCTTGCCTCCCTGCCCCTCCACACATTTTTTTTGGGGTGCAAGCACTTTTTTTTGGGTGCGTGCGCTGACTGTGGTCGCCCACCCCACCGCTGATCAGCTTCGGACCACTGATCAGCGAGTTAGAATCTTTTTTTTTTTTCCACATTTTTGGGGGCTTTTTTTTATTTATATATTTTTTTCTGTTAGGTTTAGGGTAAGTACGCGAACACCCGTACCCCCACACATACGCACACTAAATAAAGTTTTCCACACATGCTCACACACACTCCCCTATGGCCTGCCAGACGTTCTTGGCCGAGGAGGGATACGCCCTTCTTGCCTCTGACTCCGAGAGCCCCAGTGAGGACGAGGATGACTCCACTTTTTTCTTGTCATCCGCATCCTCCTCATCATCTAGTGATGATGATGAGCCCCCAATGCGGCAGAGATGCCACCAGGCGGAGCAAGGGGACCCCCATGCCAGGGACCCTGTAGCCCACACTAGTACGAGCAGCTCTGGGGCTCGTACTAGTTTTCCGGCCCACCATATAAGTCCATTTGAGCCCCCTACCAGTGAACTTGCATGGTGTACCCCAGAGCATTTTGAGCCTGTGATTCCTGATTTTATTTGGCCAATCAGGAATCCAGATTCCTACAGTGGTCTTCACTGAATATGACTATTTTAGTTTTTTTTTTCAGTGACCACTTAGTGAATCTGATGGTGGAGCCAATGAATTTGTTCGCCCAACAGTTCATTGCTCAACACCCGGACTCCTTTTTGGCTAGGTCCGGTGGCTGGACTCCGGTCATTGCAGCCGAGATGAGGATGTTTTGGGGCCTCATGCTGCACATGGGCCTTGTCAAAAAACCCAATGTCAAGCAGAACTGGAGTGGGGATGACCTCTACCAGACCCCACTCTACTGTATGGCCATGACACGTTCCCGTTTTGAGGCCATCCGGAAATGCCTGCATTATGCAGATAATGCAGCATGCCCCCCCCCCCCCCAGGTGATCCTGTCTATGACCGCCTGTACAAAATCAGGCCGGTCATCGATCACTTTGGGGCCAAATTTTTGGAGGGCTATGTACCTGGAAGGGAGGTCGCTGTTGATGAGCCTCTCATTGCTTTCAAGTGGAGACTCATTTTCCGCCAGTATGTTCCTTCTAAGCGGGGGCGAGATATGGCGTGAAGCTGTATAAACTTTGTGAGAGTACCTCAGGGTTTAGCTTTTTTTTGTCACCTTACATCACAAAAAGTGTAATAGCAAGCGATAAAAAAGTCATATGCACCCCAAAATAGTGCCTCTCATCCCGTAAAAAATGAGCCTCTACTTAAGACAATTGGCTAAAAAAATAAAATAAAACTGACTCTCAGACTATGGAGATACTATAATGTATTTTTTTGTTTAAAAAAGGATATTGTAGTGTAAAACCTAAATACATTTAAAAAAGTAGACGTATTAGGTATCGCCGCGTCCTTAAGAATCTGCTCTATTAAAATAACACATGACCTAACCCGTCAGATGAACACAGTCAAAAAAAATTAAAAAACAGTGCCAAAACAGCTATTTTTGGCCAAATTTTCTATTTTAATCCATTTTTTCCGTTAACAAAGCAAGGACTAACAGTCAAACAAAACTCAATATTTATTGCCCTGATTCTGTAGTTTTCAGAAACACTCCATATGTGGTTGTAAAATGCTGTATGTCCAAATGGCAGGGCACAGAAGTAAAGGAGCGCCTTATGGTTTTTGAAACGCAGATTTTGCTGGACTGTTTTTTTTTTACACCATGTCCCATTTGAAGCTCCCCTGATGCACCCCTAGAGTAGAAACTCCATAAAAGTGACCCTATCTAAGAAACTACACCCCTCAAGGTATTCAAAAATGATTTTATAAAATTTTTTAACCCTTTAGGTGTTCCACAAGAGTTATTGGCGAATGGAGATGAAATTTCAAAATTTCAATTTTTTCTAACCTTGCCTCACAAAAATGTAATATAGAGCAACCAAAAATCATATGTACCCTAAAAATAGTCCCAACTAAACTGCCACCTAATCCCGTAGTTTCCAAAATGGGGTCAATTTTGTGGAGTTTCTACTCTAGGGGTGCATCAGGGGGGCTTCAAATGGGACATGGTGTAAATAAACCAGTCCAGCTAGGGGTGTATTTTCCAAAATGGGGTCATTTTTGGGTGGTTTCTATTATGTAAGCCTCACAAAGTGACTTCAGACCTGAACTGGTGCTTAAAAAGTGGGTTTTGGAAAATTTCTGAAAAATTAAACTTCTAAGCCTTGTAATGTCCCCAAAAAATAAAATGGCATTTCCAAAATGATCCAAACATGAAGTAGACATATGGGGTATGTAAATTAATAACTATTTTTGTAGGTATTACTATGTATTATAGAAGTAGAGAAATTGAAACTTGGAAATTTGCAATTTTTTGGTAAATTTTTTATTTTTTTATAAATAAAACAGTTTTTTTTTTTTTACTCAATTTTACCAGTGTCATGAAGTACAGCATGTGACGAAGCAATTATCTCAGAATGGCCTGGATAAGTAAAAGCATTTTAAAGTGACACTGGTCAAATTTGCAAAAAATGGCCTGGTCCTTAAGGTGAAAATGAGCCCGATCCTTAAGGAGTTAAAGGGTTTCTGTCACCAGATTTAACCCTACTAAGCTAGCTATCATTAGCGATGTGCTAATGTAATCTAAACCTAACTAGCCGATTCCTACTTTTATCTATGCCCCCGTTACGCCAGAAATCTAACTTTTATAATATGCTAATTAGCCTCTAAGAGAGGGGGGGGGGGCGTTGTTCCTGCTCCTAGAGGCTCCGTTCTCCCACCTTTGTTGCCTCCCTCCAAGTCCTGATTGACAGGGCTAGGCAGCGCTCGCATCTGTCTGACAGCCCTGTGCTCTGGTGAAATAGGCTAGTTAGGTTTAGCTGACATTAGCACATCGCTAATGTCAACTAGCTTAATAGGGTTAAATCTGGTGACAGAATCCCTTTAAGAGTTCAGTGGTTGGTTTTGTGACTGTGCATAGAGAGATAATTGTCAATCACTGATACATGTGGCTAGTGCTCTGCATAAATATTTAAAGGGAACCTGTCACCGGGATTTTGTGTATAGAGCTGAAGGCATGGGTTGCTAGATGGCCGCTAGCACATCTGCAATACCAAGTCCCCATAGCTCTGTGTGCTTTTATTGTGTAAAAAAAACGATTTGATACATATTCAAATTAACATAAAAGAGTCATATCTTACTTGTGTGACCAGAGAAGAGTCATATTTTCAAGCTCTGACTCATCTCAGGTTAATTTGCATATGTATCAAATAGTTTTTTTTTTACACAATAAAAGCACACAGAGCTATGGGGACTGGGTATTGCGGATGTGCTAGCAGCGATCTAGCAACCCATGTCCTCAGCTCTATACCTAAAATCCCGGTGACAGGTTCCCTTTAAGGTCTTGAAAGAAAATTTGAAAAATGCACAAGCCATTGAATTTTAAGCAAGAGAAGCATGTCTGTCTATAATTAATGTCAATACACCTATAAACATAGGATTACAGCACAAGTGTGGAGCATAAACCACAATACTTTAAAAAAGTAACCATGCATTAGTAAATAGTAGAAAATATACACTCTTTATTTATTGCAAACATCACATAATAAAATAACATTAATGTGGTTAAAAGCATGGAAGGTAATGCACAATGTCCAATGCAGAAATAAGACTGCAAAAGTGCAAAGTGGATAAAACATCAAACAAAGTATATAGTACCGACCGCAAGATGGTGCAGCCTCCAATTACTCCCCGGGGCTGCACCTCCCCGAGGCTGCACCATTTCGCAGTCGGTACTATATACTTTGATGTTTTATCCACTTTTCACTTTGCACTTTTGCAGTCTTATTACTGCATTGGACATTGTTTTATTGATGCACTTTTGGTCGGTTGTGTGGAGTTACAATGATAGTAGTTATATGTACGCACTGCCTTTTTGGTGCATGACCTTCCATGTGCTGCTGCTTAGGATCCGCTTTTAACTGCATTGATGTTATTATATTATGTGATGTTTGCAATAAATAAAGAGTGTATATTTTCTACTATTTACTAATGCGTGGTTACTTTTTTGGTGTATTATAATTCATGTCAATATCTTGTCAATACCACAAGCCGTATTTGTGCTATTTTTATTCTGTTTATGTCACTAAATGGTTTGAGAAGAATTAGGAGAAGAATAGAGTTGAGCGAACCCGAACTGTAAAGTTCGGGTTCGTACCGAACTTTAGGTTTTTCGGCACCCAGACCCGAACCCGAACATTTAGATAAAAGTTCGGGTTCGGGTTCGGTGTTCGGCAATTTTTATGGCGCTTTTTGAAAGGCTGCAAAGCAGCCAATCAACAAGCGTCATACTACTTGCCTCAAAAGGCCATCACAGCCATGCCTACTATTGGCATGGCTGTGATTGGCCAACTGCAGCATGTGACCCAGCCTCTATTTAAGCTGGAGTCACTTAGCGCCGCCGTCACTCTGCTCAGATTAGTGTAGGGAGAGGCTGCAGCTGCTGTGAGGGAAAGATCAGGGAGCGATCTTATAAAGAACTGGTTTATGTACTCAGCGATCTACAGAAAAAGTATTTTGTGGGTGCAGTGCACAATTTTTTTAAGCCTGCCCTGAGCCAACTACTGCTGAAAACGAACTTTTTTTTTCCATTTTATGCAACGATAGTGCACCAGCATAGGCTATCTGCAAGTCCAGAAAAGCAGCTTTGGCATACTGGGGTGAAAAAAGCCTCTAATATACTGCACATCTGGGATTAGACAAGCATAAGTGACTGTCACATTTAGGACAGAAATACAGCTTTTTGGTTACATACTGCACATCTGTGATTACACGTGCATAAGTCACTGTCACATTTAGGACAGAAATACAGCTTTTTTGTTACTGGGGTGAAAAAAGCCTCTAATATACTGCACATCTGTGATTACACGTGCATAAGTCACTGTCACATTTAGGACAGAAATACAGCTTTTTTTCTTACTGGAGTGAAGAAACTCTCTGATATACTGCACATCTGTGATTACACATGCATAAGTCACTGTCACATTTAGGACAGAAATATAGCTTTTTGGTTAGGGTGAAAAAAACCTCTGATATACTGCATATCTGTGATTACACGTGCATAAGTGATTGTCACATTAAGGCCAGAAATACAGCTTTTTTCTTACTGGGGTGAAAAAACCCTCTGATATACTGCAAAGCTGTGATTAAACGTGCATAAGTAATTGTCACATTAAGGCCAGAAATACAGCTTTTTTCTTACTGGGGTGAAAAAACCCTTTGATATACTGCACATCTCTGATTACACATGCATAAGTGATTGACACATTAAGGCCAGAAATACAGCTTTTTTCTTACTGGGGTGAAAAAACCCTCTGATATACGGCACATCTGTGATTACACGTGCATAAGTCACTGTCACATTTAGGACAGAAATACAGCTTTTTGGTTAGGGTGAAAAAACCCTCTTATATACTGCACATCTGTGATTACACGTGCATAAGTCACTGTCTCATTTTGGACAGAAATACAGCTTTTTGGTTAGGGTGAAAAAAACCTCTGATATACTGCACATCTGTGATTACACGTGCATAAGTGATTGTCACATTAAGGCCAGAAATTCTGCTTTGTCATACTGGGGTCAAAAAACCCTCTGATATACTGCACATCTCTGATTACTCGTGCATAAGTGATTGTCACATTTACGCCAGAAATACTCCTTTTTGGTTACTGGGGTGAAAAAAGCCTCTAATATATTGCACATCTGGGATTACACGTGCATAAATGAGTGTCACATTTAGGCCAGAAATACGCCTTTTTGGTTACTGGGGTGAAAAAAGCCTCTGATATACTGCACATCTGGGATAAAACGTGCATAAGTAAGTGTCACATTTAGGCCACAAATACCGTTGTCATATAGAGTTTAAAAAAAGAAAATTTAGTGCAATACCCTACATCGGGGTAAACATCAGCAGGCCGTTCTGAAACTGATGTGTTTGGGGGACAGGCCCCACACTGCGCAGGATTTGTGGCGGGGTATAGAACAACAGACCGACGAGTGGTTGCTGCCAGTGGGCCTCAAGCCCGGCCTGGTGGTGTGCGATAATGGGCGAAATCTCGTTGCAGCTCTGGGACTAGCCAGTTTGACGCACATCCCTTGCCTGGCGCATGTGCTGAATTTGGTGGTGCAGAAATTCATTCACAACTACCCTGACATGTTTGAGCTACTGCATAAAGTGCGGGCCGTCTGTGCGCGCTTTCGGCGTTCTCACCCTGCTGCTGCTCGCCTGTCAGCGCTGCAGCGAAACTTCGGCCTTCCCGCCCACCGCCTCATATGCGACGTGCCCACCAGGTGGAACTCCACCTTGCACATGCTGAAGAGACTGTGCGAGCAGCAGCAGGCCATAGTGGAGTTTCAGCTGCAGCACGCACGGGTCAGTCGCACTGCGGAACAGCACCACTTCACCACCAATGACTGGGCCTCCATGCGAGACCTGTGTGCCCTGTTGCGCTGTTTCGAGTACTCCACCAACATGGCCAGTGGCGATGACGCCGTTATCAGCGTTACAATACCACTTCTATGTCTCCTTGAGAAAACACTTAGGGCGATGATGGAAGAGGATGTGGCCCAGGATGAGGAGGAGGAAGAGGGGTCATCTCTAACACTTTCAGGCCAGTCTTTTTGAAGTGGCTCAGAAAGAGGATATTTGCAACAGCAGAGGCCAGGTTGTAATTTGGCCAGCCAGGGCCCACTACTGGAGGACGAGGAGGGGGAGGATGAGGAGCAGGATGGGGATGAAGCATGTTCACAGCAGGGTGGCATCCAACGCAGCTCGGGCCCATCACTGGTGCATGGCTGGGGAGATACGGAGGACGCAGACGATACGCCTCCCACAGAGGACAGCTTGTCCTTACCTCTGGGCAGCCTGGCACACATGAGCGACTATATGCTGCAGTGCCTGCGCAACGACTGCAGAGTTGCCCACATTTTAACGTGTGCTGACTACTGGGTGGCCACCCTGCTGGATCCCCGTTACAAAGACAATGTGCAGTCCTTAATTCCCTCACTGGAGCGTGATCAGAAGATGCGCGACTATAGGCGCACGCTGGTAGACAAGCTCCTGAGAGCATTCCCGACTGACGCTGGGGGACAAGTGGAAGCACAAGGCGAAGGCAGGGGAGGAAGAAGAGGTCACCAACGCAGCTGTGTCAGCACCAGCACCTCAGAAGGCAGGGTTAGCATGGCCGACATGTGGAAAAGCTTTGTCACCTCGCCGCAACAACCGGCCCAAATGCTGATATGGAGCGTGTTAGCAGGAGGCAGCATTTGAACAACATGGTGGAACAGTACCTGTGCACACGACTACACGTACTGACTGATGGTTCTGCCCCATTCAACTTCTGGGTCTCCAAATTGTCCACATGGCCAGAGCTTGCCCTGTATGCCTTGGAGGTGCTGGCCTGCCCTGCAACCAGTGTACTGTCTGAACGTGTATTTAGCATGGCAGAAGGAGTCATTACAGACAGACGCAGCCGCCTGTCCACAGCCAACGTGGACAAGCTCACGTTCATTAAAATGAACCAGGCTTGGATCCCACAAGACTTGTCTGTACCTTGTGCAGAATAGACATTTATACCACCATCAAACATACATTCTTGTACTCAAGTCAAGTGCAATGATTCTTTGTTTTCTTTTTTTTATTTGTCCCAATATTTTGGGGGCTACCTACCCAATAAAAAATAAAAAATAAACATTGTTGGCTACCTCCTCCTCCTCCATTGCTGCCTCCACCTACAACACCAGATTCACCGCCTCCTCAACCTCCGACTCCATATCCACCTCCTTCTCTGAGTTGCAGGTTAATAATTTGTAATTTTTAGTTACTTTATTTCATTTTAAGTTATTTCCCTATCCGCATTTGTTTGCAAAGCAGTTGCCATGCTCTTAAGAACATTTTACTGCCTTTTACATCCCTCTAGCCTTTTTAAGGACTATTTTATAGCCATTTTAATGCAAAAAAGTGCCAATTTTAGTGCCCTAAATTGAAAAAATTGTTATCTTCAATTGTCGGGTGACATTTTACCATTTTTGGCGTATACAAACCCCTGCTGTGCCTAGGTGACAGGGGCCTAAATCTCTCAAAATCCTCTGTTGTATTGCTGGGTGACATGAACCCCCTTTTGCCGTGAATGAACCCCTGCTGTGCCTGGGTGGCAGGGGCCTAAATTTCTCAAAATCCTCTGCTGTATTGCTGGGTGACATGAACCCCCTTTTGCCGTGAAGGGAAACCCCTGCTGTGCCTGGATGACAGGGGCCTAAATCTCTCAAAGTCCTCTGTTCTATTGCTATGTGACATGTACCCCCTTTTGTCGTGAATGAACCCCTGCTCTGCATTTCTGACAGGGGCCTAAATCTCTCAAAATCCTCTGTTCTATTGCTGGGTGACATGAACCCCCTTTTGCCGTGAATGAACCCCTGCTGTGCCTGGGTGACAGGGGCCGAAATATCTCAAATTCCTCTGTTCTATTGCTGGGTGACATGGATCCCCTTTTGCCGTGAATGAACCTCTGCTCTGCATTGCTGACAGGGGCCTAAATCTCTCAAAATCCTCTGCTCTATTGCTGGGTGACATGTACCCCCTTTTGCCGTGAATGAACCCCTGCTCTGCATTGCTGACAGGGGCCTAAATCTCTCCAAATCCTCTGTTGTATTGCTGGGTGACATGTACCTCCTTTTGCCGTGAATGAACCCCTGCTCTGCATTGCTGACAGGGAACTAAATTTAGTGAAAACATCTGTTACTGATTGGAAGATGTGCGACTACAAGCGCACGCTGATGATATCATTCCCACCTGACAGCGGGGGCACAGTGGAAGCCCAGGCATGGATCCCACAGGACTTGTCCGTACCTTGTGCAGAATAGACATTTATACCAGCCTCAACCATCCATTCTTGTACTCAAGTGCACTTATTCTTAGTTTTGTTTTGTTATATGTCCCAATATTTTGGGGAATACCCCAATTTAAAAATAAAAAATAACACAAATCAATGTTTGCATACCTATTCCTCCTTCACCGCCGCTTCCACCTACACCGCCACGTCAACCTACACCGCCACATCCACCCATCCACTGCCTCCTCAACCTCCTACTCCTAGTTCCAGATTGTTATTTTAAATGTTTCTGTATTTTATGTCATTTCCCTATCCACATTTGTTTGCAGAACAGTTGTCATGCTCTTAAGCGCATTTTAATGCCTTTTGCAGCCCTCTAGCCCTTTCCATGACTATTTTAGAGCCATTTTAGTGCCCAAAAGTTTGGGTCCCTATTGACTTCAATGGGGTTCCGGGTCAAGTTCGGGTCCCGAACTTTTTTTTCAAGTTCGGCCGAACCTGCCGAACCCGAACATCCAGGTGTCCGCTCAACTCTAGAGAAGAATGCAAAGAAGCAAGCAAAATGCACTCTTGTTTAGATTGTACTCAAGGTTTTTATAAAGCATTATAGTGGATAAGCAAATATGGATGGATAATAGTTAAAAATGTATTATCTGTGATTCAGTACCATGAACAGAAATAACAAAATCACAGTATATTCTGCAATTAACATTTGTTGGAGGGAGCGTTAAAAATTATGTTTTTTAAACTACATATGGTATATAAATACAAAATTAACCACATTAATAATTACATTGGGATAATATTTACAATATAGTTTCACTACTATATACTTTCACCAGATTGCTTTGTACTTTGCATTTTCATATGCTTACAAATGACTATGTATTTTTGTTTTTTTTCTAGGGCATGTATAGCTGTTGTAGCGGAGAAGATCCAAAGGCTATAGACCAACAGCTTCCTACCTTAAATCATTGTTATCCACCTCAAAGAATACCGGCCCTTTCAAATTCTGTAGCACCACCTCCACCACCATCTGCTCCTTTACCATGTTCCAACTTTCTGCCACGAGAAAGGCGTATAGTAGAAAGATGGCGCCATGCCAGGAGTCCTAACTGTTATAAAGATATGTATACTCCTACTCGCACTATACATGATCCTAATAGCAAAGTGGCTGCTCCTCGCCATTCCCATAAAAACACATTTTCTGATGGCTTTCACAGATATTATGGTCCTATTGAGCCTGAAGGACTTTCAGATCATTTAGTAGAGTCTGGACAAGCATACAGCAAAGACAAAAAAATATCTCCTTGTCAAATGTCACCACCAAGTCAAAGGGAACACTTCCTAGAAAATCCGCCATCTTATTTTGCAATTGTACGTGAAAAAGATGCTCCAGAGCCACCTGGTTGGCAATCAAAAATTTCAAGAGGCCTTTACGAAAATTTTCAAGGTGGAAAGGAACGGACTCCAAAATCAGGTGGTGGAGCACGGGGGAGTCGTACACCTGAAACAGCAGTTAAAAAATTTGACCATATGGGAAGTAGTTACCAAACAAAAAGTACATGTGAGATGGAATGTGAGGTATATAGTGGTGGTGGTCCAAATGCTAGCACAAATCGGCCAAATAAGGCCAGTGTGGAAGTCTGTGATGGTTCACACTATGGAGGTCATACAAGATTTACATATGAAGATGAGCGAAGTTGTGGAAGAGATTGCCACCATCGCCGGGAAGAGTTGGACATGGAGTCCCAACCATTGCTTCACAAAAAATCTAATCGTTCTCATATGTGTAGGAGCCATTCTCATCCCCTGGTTATGAATACCAATCAAAGTAAATATGCTGACCTTTCAGATTCTGATTCAGATGTGTGTGAGAGAGAGCCTCCATGTGTAAAATCAGAAATTGGTCATAACTGTTGGTATTCACCAAACTATTTCTGCACATATCCATCAAGAGACCGACAAACATCATCTGCACCTCGAAAACCCATGAGGTATTGGTCCGTAGATAAACTTGGCAAATATCGACAGTTAAGCAAGGAGTACCTTCCAAATACATGTCATGGTTCCTGTTATTGTAGTAGCCTAGAAATGTTACAGCCTCACTGTCATAAAGAGTCAAGATACTTCAGCTGCTCTGATGAAAAACTAGAAAGAAGATTGGATTGGGATCACTTACGTGGAGGTCACTGCTCTTTTCTTCACCATCATCATCACTCTTGTGACTTAGCCCCCATACATCCCACCTCCCGTAGCTTGGAAGACTTAAGCAGATGCCATTTAAGGTGTCATAAACACATCTTCTCACCAGAATGTCAACCTAGATCAAGTCATAGTGGAACCCTTTATAAAAGAAGGGGATCTGCCCATTTCTCTAGTTTGGAATCCGAGGTATGACCAGTAGAACAACTTATTTCAATGTCACCAATATTTAGTAATGGGAAATTTACCTGTGTTCTCTATGAGTTGAAACCAAAAATTATAATCTCGGCTACAGTCGTGAAAAACTTTTGTCTTACATGGGCCATAGTACTAGACTTCAAATCTTAATATCCAGATTTTACCAAGTAAATACCAAGGATCTTGTTTCTGTTACACAGTTATAATGTTGGAGCTTTGCATTAACTGGTTAATGTTTTGAGAAGAGCTTACACTTGTTTCCTACTGGCTGGACCAGCAGAATGACCCATGTGCAGTCAAGTCATGGAAGACAATGGTATTAAAAATAATAACAGATGGGAGGTTCAACTAATGTTCGAGGTCACAGAATTTGGCTATTGGGACATCACTATACATGATTTGGCATGTAGAAGTGTAAGAAGTGGAGAAATAGAAACTGATTAATGGACATAATTTTATTTGATTCTCCTCTTCTGCTTTTACATTTGAGGAAATGTTAAGGGCTTATTTAGACATTTGTAATACTTTTAAGCACACTGCAATAGATACATAATTGTGAAGGTAAAATTAGTATACTCATATAATTAGCTGTAGTATTCCTAGATCGATCTCTCCCCACCCCATTCCCCCAGCCTTTGGCTGCAATGTGCTTCTTAGCTTCAGAACAGAATTTTTAATGTAAAATATCAGCTATATCAAATAATATATTAGTTGTAAGGATTTTTTTAAATATTTCTTAGTTTTTTGTTTATTTTTGGAGACAAAACTGTGATATATATATATATATATATATATATATATATATAATGAAAAAAAAAACTTTTCAATACCCCAATGTTGCTTTGTTGTTGAAGTACATACAATTTATTTGGACATCTTGTGAAGGGTTTGTGTTCATATATGGTGGAAATGGTCAAGAGATTGATGTCTAGTATTTAAGAGGTAAGTCCTAGTTCCTGATTCATATCTTCTTCTGCCATAGTCCATTGATAATACATAAAGAAAAATATAGTGGCCTAATGTTGTAGCAATGAGCCATTGGCCTTTTCAGGTGAATTCTTATGTTTAGTATTTTGATTGTAGCACTAATTTTAGTTTTTTGCTGATTTACTCTATTGCCTAAGGTGGGTACAAATGCTGGAATATTGAATTTGCCCACCCCTGCACTAAAATTTAAAACTGAGACTGCAGAATGCGTAGCTCTTGCACATATTTTGTAAAAAATACTGTTTGCATGTATCACTCATACATGATACTCACTATTTTTCACATTGCTGATTGCAGCACTAGCTATATGAACATATAGTGTGAATGTTGCAGTTCAATATATGTACAATTACCATAGCTAGGAAATGGATACTACCACCAAGCAAATTGTAATATGATATCCTAAACAGTATGCTGCTGTATGGCTATATATATATGTATATACTCCTTAACTACCCTCTTTAGCACTGTGACCCCTAAGTGCCACAAAATGCTAATCAGATGTCAGTTCTGGAATATACTTATGGATGTGCCACAAAATTTAGAGCAGATGTCAGGTCTTGAGAAGAGTTATGGGTGCGCTTGAAAACAGTAATGTATTAAACATTTTAACCCATTTACTGTACATCTATATATTCTCGAAACATTATCTTCCCATGTGGACTTTAAGCAATTATATAAATGTATGTATGTACTGTAAGTATGTGAGTATAACATACTGTATTTTGGATCAGCAATGTTTTTTTTTTGTTGGAATTCAGATAAATCAGGCAAATATTTTTTTTTGCCTGCATCCACATGAAATCAGAGGCATACAGGGGTATAATATGCCCACAGACTTCTAAGAGTGCTTGTGATTAGCTATGATGTAGCTGTTTGCATAAGCTCTTAAGTGCCAAAACTTGGAATGAATCAATTCAGATGGATACACAGCTTTCCCTTTCTTCCCATATGGATCTGATTCCATTTTTGGCTTTTAATCATAGCAAAACCCCAAAAACTATTATAAGCTTTTCAGGGAAAGCTGGATGGCAACCAAAAATTTCAGTACAGTACTACTACATAGTGCTCACACATTGGTCTATTACAACTAATTTCAGCAATTTTAATAGAATTTTCCGAGCAAAGAGGTGTAACACGAGTGATTAGACTGAATGTCCTATATATAAAATGCATCTTATGAGAACTTCTTGATTTGATGTTGTCTTCTTGTCAAGTCTTGCAGTTGAGGAAACAGTCCTAGCAAAACTGAATTATAATTCCTAGTGCTGAGTATGAGACTGCCGGGTATGAGACTGCCGGGTATGAGTGCATGACTTTTCTTTCTAAAATTCCTTAAAGGAAACTTGTCCACAACATTATGCTCAACGAGGGCAGCAATAAAGAGGTTATCTGACCCACCAACCCAAAATTAAGTAATCACTAGAAGTGTTTAAAATAAGGTAAGAAACCTAGTATCCCAATTCTAGTCCCTTGTGGACTGCAACTGTGACATCCTTTCCTTAGTCAAATCAGATACACTGCTATACCCATTCAGTGGCCCTGGCAGTGATGTATCTCTGACTAGCACATGATCACTGAGCCTCGGAGGCTAGTGCCATTTGGAGACATTCCATCACTGAGGCATGTGCATGCTGGCAGCTGTGTAGAGGACTATGGCTGAAACATCAAACCTCTGGTCTACAGGGGACTGAAACCAGTGCATATGGACCCAGAGTACTGGAACATAGTAGCAATGAATAGATTAGTGAGTTTCTTTCTTAATTACTTTAATTTCTTAATTACTTTTGGCTTGGGGGCATTTCAGAAAAGAGCCACGCTTAATCATGAGCTGCCACTTCTCCTGGCCACCCACTCCCTTGGCGAAAAAAACTCCAATCGGCAGTTGCCTATAATAGACTGTGATTCTGGCAGGTGCTGTAAGTTCTCCAAAACAATTTAACATAACCATGTGACAGAAATCTAAAATCAAAAAGTCTGTCACCACTTTATGCTGGCCTCAGAGAGGGGAGCATAATGTTTATGACAAGTTTACTTTGAAGAGGACCTGTCACTACAAAATGCAATGCAATCTGCAGGCAGCATGTTATAGAGCTGGAGAAGCTGAACAGCTTGTTACACACAGTAGTTTTGTGGGAAACGTTTCAGTAAAATGTGTAACTTATACATTTATATCTCTGCTTTCTCTGAGCCCCCCTCCCCCCGAACAGCTCTCAGTACATGAGGGAGGTATAAACAGTGTCATTGATAACACCTCCCTTGTGTACTGATAGCTGTTAACTTAACTTAGAAAAGACAGAGATATCAATTATAGATGAGCGAATCAAATCCCACAAAGTGGAATTTGATCCGAATTTCAGGATAAAGTCGATTCGCCTCGATGCCGAATTTCCTTGTGCTTCGTGTAAGTGAATTGGTTTAATCTGAAATAGTATAAAAAACAAAAAAATGCATTCTTACCTCCTCCATTTGCTGCACAAGATTTCGCGCCAAATCTTCAAGCAAGATGGTGGCTGGCGGCCCGTCGCGAGCAAATGGATGCCGCAAGTTTGATTTAATTTTTTTTAATGTTAATTTTACACTGTTTTTACACTCAGATGCCGCGATCATGTACGAACGCGGCATCTGAGGGGTAAAATGACGAGGGGCGGCGATATCGCAGCTCTCTGTCATTGTACCCACTACTTACAAAAAAATGCGCTTCGTGACGAAGTAATTTGTCACAAAGCAAATTTTTGGGTAAGATTATGCGAATCAGCCGAATCGAACTTTTGAAAAATTCGCTCATCTCTAATATCAATGTACAAATTATAAGTTTAAATACATTTTTTCTTACAAAACTATTTGAAACCATTCAGCATCTCCTGCTCTATAACATGCTGCCTGCAGATTGCATTACATTTTGTGGTAACAGGTTCTCTTCAAACGTCTTTGTCAGGCACAGCTCTCTCAGGGTTCGCATTAGGCATTACACAGTGCACTAGCTTTGCCAGGACTGATCTTTTAATGTGCCATTGTCATACCATAGTGCTTGCTCATGTTACATTGATAATACTGTACAGTATATACCAGAGCATTAGAGATCAAGGCCTTTATAGTCTTTTGCTGTTACATATACTATAACTTATTTATAAATGCCATATATAAACCAAATTGATCCCTCAATGACTGACAATCAATATTCATTCTTATTTATTGTGTTTGAATTTATCCATTAAATAACCACGTTGGCCCACATTTATTAATAATAGGATATATTGCACCAATTGTCTATCTGTATGAATTTTCTGTTTATGCCGACTAAGAGCAACTGCACGTTTGTGCGACAAATTAGACTTTTTAAACATTTACCTTTCATAATTGAGTTTAAAAGTAGTTTCATAGCTTGATCACACCCACTTTAATGCCTTTTTCCTTTCTTGGAGTGAGACGAATGTCCCACTTATTGGCCCAATTTTAGATGAAACATTTTAACCTGTGAGATTTCTTCCAAAATCAATCGAACTGAATAATTAATGTGGGATATTCTTTGTTAATTGTATGGATAATTTATTATTATTTAATTATTTTATAATTATCCTACACATACAGTGGCAAAAGGAGATGAGCGAATTGCTAGAAATTAGGCTCAGATTTGATTTGGCCGAATTGGTCAATCAGTCTAAAATTTGGGTATGACTCTCTGAGTTTCCTAGAGCTGATATTTTTTCTCTCTAGTCTCTCATATTTTTCTTTTAGTTTCATATTAATTTTTTCTCTCTCTGTCTTTCTCCCCTACAGCATTTGACAGAATCAAATCACAAAAAATTCAGATTATGGTGAAACTTAAATTCTTACAAACTTTTGATCAAATTGTATTAATTTAAAATCAATTACTTCATCTCTAGTGTCAAAACGATATTATATTCTGTCCTTTAGAGATGCCCTGTCTTTATTGCTATACAGTAGCTCCCTGTTGAGGAGAGCAGAGTGTCTGAAATATAACACGGAGAAAGAGTCTAACAAGATGATAGTTTCTATTACAATTTTTCCTTTGACAAACCATCAATTAATAAAATGGACAGTTCATTTCTGAATAAATCCTATGAATGTAAAAGTGCTTCTAAATATTAGCATAAATTTGCACAGTTGTCTCAACTTTACCAAGTTTATTGTAAAATCTAAATACAAAAGATTAATAATTACATCAAATATGGAGTTATGCTTACTTACCATCTCTTTGTTTAATAGATATGATTGAAAGCCATGACTACTGTATATTGTAACTAAGCAGCCAGTCCAAATTCCAGCTAGTGGCGATCAAAGGTGTTGTGTCTAGTATGTCTAGTATGTCTAGATAGCGTATAAAGAAAGTTAATGACAGGGATAGAAATAGTAAGTTAAAATAGAAATTCCCAAAATATCTGTCCGGTTTTAAGTTAAGGTTATTGACTGACCCAATTGCCATGATTAAACAATTCTTTAGACACATATAAGATTATAATAATTTTATTTATGATACCTACATGCTCGTTGTCTGTTAGATTCCAAGTTCATGCATTCTATGTTTTAGGACATCAGTACACAAGTAGATGTGAAAATGAACTAAATACCTGAAACTAACCTAGTTGGGAATCACTGTACGCAGCAGACTAGAAACAGTATTAGAACAATAGTAATAGAACAATACAGGTTCATGCTAAACCTGTTATAATGGGCTGAAAAATCATTCCTTTTGTTTATTTTAGCACTTAGAGTAAAAAGATCATACATTCCTGTATATCTAAGGCTACTTTTACACTCGCATTTTGGCTTTCCGTTTGTGAGATCTGTTCAGGGCTCTCACAAGCGGTCCAAAACGGATCAGTTTTGCCCTAATGCATTCTGAATGGAAATTAATCCACTCAGAATGCATCAGTTTGCCTCCGATCAGTCTCCATTCCGCTCTGGAGGCGGACACCAAAACGTTACCTGCTTGACGAAACTGAGCCAAACGGAACCGTCCTGACACACAATGTAAGTCAATGGGGACAAATCCGTTTTCTCTAACACAATCTGGCACAATAGAAAACTGATCCGTCCCCCATTAACTTTTAATAGAGTTTATGACGGATCCGTCTTGGCTATGTTACAGATAATACAAACGGATCTGTTCGAGACGGATGCATGCGGTTGTATTATTGTAACGGAACCATTTATGCAGATCCATTACAGATACACCTAAAAACCGTAGTGTGAAAGTAGCCTAAGGTGACAGTGAACTAAACTCTACATTTTTGTATTTACCCCTATAGGTAGCTAGGTTCATTAGAATAATGTTAGTTGAATCTGCTGATTTCCACAGGATTGGTAAACTAATGTGTTTGGAGGTGCCTCAACTTTCCCCCATTGGCAGATGTCTGAGAAAAGAATAACATAGTAACATATTTTATAAGGCTGAAAAAAGACATCTGTCCATCCAGGTCAGCCTATTATTCTGCAAGTTGATCCAGAGGAAGGCAAAAAAAAAAACAACCTGTGAGGTAGAAGCCAATTTTCCTCACTTTAGGGAAAAAAAATTCTTCCCAACTCCAATCAGGGGGGCATAGCTATCAATCGGCTGACAGCTACCTGTAATGTATAGCCAGCTTGAGACCATTTGAAAATATGTACAATAGGTATTTGGATGATATAGTGATTTATTGAGGCAAGAGACTTGTTGCTGGATCATACGCATACAGTATAAACACTAGTTAGCAATCATCTTTTCCAGTTGGTAGCTTAAATTAGTTTCCAGTCATGATAACCCCTTTCATTATACTATATTAGCATATTTGAAAGGTGGAGGATCTTCTCCCTCAGAATATCCTCTTGTAATAATGGCAGATGCTTGATACAAAGGGCAGTCCTTGTTCAGGAAGGCTCAGTACATCCACATAGTAGCTGGTCTCCCATTCATTTAATTGCAAAATTACATTTCTTCTATGGTGCAATGGGGAAAATGTGCAGTCACTGTTAACAGGTCTACATTTTGAAAAATGGATGGTCATATTAGATTTTTAGTATAGCCAACCTTAGCTTAGTTCAAGTAACTGTCTATGAACCAATCCTGAAGTCCAAAATAAAACCAGTGGAGTCCTGGAATTTAAAAAATACTGAAATCTCACTGGAGGAAATGTTAAAGAATCACATGGAAACTAGCTGGCTGTAGTATTTTTTTGGGGAAGAGTATTATCACTCTTTCTGTAGTATCTTTTTAAATTGTGTGCAGTATAATGAGAGGTAACATGCTCAATGACTTCATTGATTTAATGCATTAAAAGCAAGCCACGAGTGAGAGAAACATTGTCATTTCAGTGACAGCTGGGAAACTTTCTCAACATGAAATGTGAAAATTTCTCTTTTCTCTAGTTACATGATAAAATTTATATATCTCAGGTATAAGAAACTGAAATTGGAGACAGTGAGATAACTGTTCAAAATGTAGCTGAAATATCACTTCTTTAAAGTAGTTTGCTTCATTTGAAATAATAGACTCAACTTTATCTGTTCTACTGGAGTATTTTTAAAAAGTCAGATGTGTCCTTCTTCTCTCTCTCAGTTTCAAATATTGCTCATGAAGCTTTCCACCTTGCTAGCACCAGAAGTCAAAACTCCCAAAACTTCACTAGTCCTTAAAGGAGTTATCCCAAAATAGGTCATCACCATCAGATCTGCTGGGGTCCGACAACCAGAACCCCCACTGATTAGCTGTTAGAAGAGGAGTACTGTGTCCTCTTCCTAGGCAATGTGAGATCCCCGTACATCGGTCACATGGCCTAGTTGCCGCTCAGCCCCATTCAAGTCAATGGAGCTGAGCTGCAATACAAGTACAGCTACTATACGATATATAGCACTGATGTCATAATGAGCTCCCCTGAGAATAGGCCATAATTATCAATTATCAAAGGATAACCCCTTTAATTTCTAACACTTTCACAAGGTGGCTGGATTTCAAATACAATTCTATGTCTGTCTAGATATTACCTAGAAAAATCAAATGCCCAAAACCATACTTAAAGCATACCTAACCTGTAGCATTAATCAATAATACAGTGTGTGTACATGAAACCCAAGACTATTTCTGGCAATTATATGACTTTCACTCATTGAGAAGCAGCCCCGGGATTATAGAGAACTTTAGAGAAGTACTGACCTGTTCTGATGTCAATAAAGCACATAAGCTGAGACAAAACCCTCTGTTTGGTGCAGTCCCTTCGAGTCTGTCTCCTCAGCTCTTGACCCCCCTCCTTCTACATAGATTTGTACTGACATGTGTAATCTAAGATTTCTGTCAGCTGCTCCTTCTCTACATAGATTTAGGACACATTTCACTGAGAATATTATTAGAAAAACAGTAGATCTAGACATTTTTCTCTGATAATTTATCATATTATAAAGTTTCTCATGAACGCTTGTACTATTGATTAATGCAAATTTGTGCAAAAAGTTAGTGACCATTTAACTTCCTAAATTATACCAAAAGGGTAGTCTTCTGTGTCAAGAATGAGTCCCTTGAGGGGTGATTCTTCAGTCTTTGTATTGACAACTAAATTATATTTTTGAAGTCTGATGTCATAAAGTTCTATGGTCATCGTCAGTTCGATACCAACAATCTTGGCGTAACAGGGCTTGGGTGTTGCTGTGGCATATGATGGCGCCCATACTCTCATTTGCCCAGGGTATATAATGGATAAGGCCTAGAATCACAAAGTGTATTGTTGCACTGGGTGAAGACAAGCCTTTCTAAAACTCAGCTAACAAATCCCTATAATAGATTTTCTGAGTCTTTATATCTAAACATATAAGTAAAAAAGTATAAAATCTAGAAATAGACATAGGCAAATAGTGAAATCGGTTCTTATACATAACAAATGTTATAATTATATGCCTATTTATGTGTTTGTAATTTAAAATTTCTACAAAAAATTAAGTAAGGCTTAATAGTAGTGTATGTGTGTGTGTGTGTGTGTGTGTGTGCGTTGTTGGTTCCAGGTCCATATGTGATCCTTAGCAAGAGACAGATGTAGCAAAGCTGGGTTTGTCAACTCATTATGATGTTACAATGAATACTATTTGTGTTTTTTCAAAGAAACTGCAGGCGATTCTAATTACCTTGACTAAATGCTAAATACAGCTACCACATCTACATCCCTTGATCTAGATTTTTGAGTCACAGAGGGCACAGAAAGTCTTGCAAATCAGGTGAAAAATGCATTTAAAAAACATTTTAAAATGCACATTTTCTACATTTTGCCTTTTAAGGAATACAGGAATTAATTTGCTGTGCATGAGACAATTTTGTCTGAATCTGTTTTGAGGATATTGCAGTTTTATGCAGATACTTATTCTAGTGGATGTTTTCACACAAAACTATCAATGCAGAATACGGGAATAGCTACGCATTTTACCTGACTGACGTCTTTGAAGAGATACCTATCTTTAAAACTGGGAACAAATCAATCCCTTTTGATGTGAATGTAGTATTAAGATGTATCAAGTTGAGTTTGACACTCTCTTTTTCATGTAAAAAGTTATATTTTCACTTTTAGGAAGAAATCCCACTTGATAAGGGAAAATATATATTAAAGTTTATCCATCAGAGCCATCTGCCATGTATATTCTGTACAGATATATCTCTGAGGATATCTCAGCCTCATTTCTACTCCCAAGTGCTTGTTGCCCATGTTCTGTGCTGTTTCTGTCTATGTACTTTTATTGTAACATTCATATTCTCTAACTGTCAGACCCTCTGGCTTTCTGTAGATATTCCAAGTAGAGTTGAAACTCATTTTAGAAAGACGTAATATTGGCTACAATGTGGGTTTAAATGTACAAGGTGTCCTTCGAGTTCCTTTTTAAACTGTATTTTTTTATCTACTGGAGCCAAGCTGCGTAACTAATGCTGTGTATAATCATTCAGTGCATTTTAATAAGAGAAACTTTTGCTGTGAACTGAGAACGTCACATGAATTGTCCCCAAGGTGCCAACTCTGTACATATCTGTGGACGTTTTCCTCAAATTGCCATGAAAATGCTCAGGAAATTCTTGATAATGTTTTTTTTTTCATGCTTTTTTTTTTTCTAACAAACTCAATACTGATACGTGTTGCCACGATGAACGTAATGGGATGAAATGGAATTTATATAATAAGGGCAAAATGAACCTGCTTTTCAAAATGTGCCTCAATAACATCGGAGCGAAGCATATTGATGGCTTGTTGTTGCATTCCTCCTTCCCACTCTTCACTTTAAGTTGTAGGACTGTTCTGTGTATGTATTTTAGACATGTCAATGTAGATGTACTAACACAGTGTGCTTATTAATGTTTAATTGTGAATATATGTTGTTCATGTTTGGATTGGGAACAAAGAGAATGATTCAGCCAAACTAAAAGTGTGAATTGTAACATGGTATTGCCATTATGTTCCAGATCAAGCATAAAAGTTATGGACAGTTATTGAAAGAGCAAATTTTATACTGGTCTTGTCTGTATAAATTAATATATCCACCACACACAACCGTTCAAAAGAACCTACCTACAAATGTCCTCATGAATAGTGGGGGATGATGCCCATAGACTGTTTACCTGCAATAGAAAATTATAGCAGAAATTGGATGCTAAGGGCAAGTCCTCGCAAAAATGACAACTAGTATGTTGCAATAGCCATCTTATATCCTTGAGTCTTATTTTTATACGCTATATAAATTTTATAGCTGCCCACTATTGATTGCGTCTAACTCACTTGTTTCTGTTATGAATGTGCTTAGCTGAAAAGAACAATTGCCCACAATTGTACATTGCTCACCAAGAGCAGTTAGTTGAATAGTGTATATAATATTGTAATACATATATCAGTTTCTTGTAACCATATAGTCCTCATCATGAAGTGCCATTTATGTGGAACACTGGAGCCCCTATATGTCAAGCTTTTACTTGAAGGGGGGGGACTTAAACATGACTTCAGTGTTTGTTTACTAAAGAACTCCATCTGTGGACAAATCTGTTTAGGGATTTGGGGCCTCATCAGCACAGAACAAGATTATGATTAGTCACTGGAAGTGCCGTGGATGCAGATTCAATACAATACTGAAATACTTATCAGCACCCTGCCTAGAACAAAAATTGCATACATGCAAGTAGCCTTCTTCCTTTTGGTGGACAGCTATTTGCATGTTTGCCACTTTGCATTGCTTAAAGTCTCCCCAATATATATATAATTTATATATAAACTAGTGTATACCAATTTTAGCCAAAGTGATCCTTTAAGCCCTTAGAAATCTGTCTCTGCTATAGCTATAAGCCAGACAGAATTATTTAAAAAATCAATCAAAGGGGCAGTACTATATAGTGAGTTCCTACCACAGCTGCTTGTTTTGTTCCTGGATTATTTTGTATTCATTGACTAAAATTAAAGTTCTGAGATGCCATCAGTTTAACACAATATAGTAATGATTTATGTTGGGAAAAATAACATATAATATGTCTCTATTGTACAATAGACAAAAACTACTTTTTATGTTTTTCAATATTTTCAACTTCTAATGTTTGAATATTTTTGAATAGTATGAACATATTTTACTGGCCAATTTGTAGACTTTTACATGTATATATGTTGGCTGATTATATATAACATCTGGTCAATGAAAAGAGTGATCACTCACAAGCATAGTTAGTGATACAGTAATAATATCAAGTCTATTCAAGATGAAGTAAAATTCTTGGTAAATTGATAAAAAATCTGTCTCCTTCAAAGGGGTTATATATGTGTAGGATAGGAAATCTGAAGAATGGCTACCATTTGCACTACATATGTATATGGTACATACTGTATGAGTCTATGAGGTGGAGCTTGCAGGCTTATTCAGAGATGACTTTGATCAGTCATATTCACTATTATTCAGCAGAGTATGGAATCACATGACAAAATTATGTATCTATTTTGTCCGTAGACAAAAGATAAATAATCTGTGGATTAGAGATAAGTGAATCAATTCCATCAATGCAGAATTTGTTCCTAATTTTTCCCTAAATATTCATATTCTACCGAAACAGAATTTCTTGTTATTAGATTCGGTTGAATCAGAGAGACCCACGTGTAATAGTCCACTGGAAAAAGAAATGTACAAGTAAATTTTTCTTCCTAAAGGGCAAGAGTACTGAATTTATTTATTTTACTTGCTTATATAGCGCTGACAAATTCTGTAGTGCTTTACAAACACTATCCATCACTTGCTTTATCCAGTGGAGCTATCCTATCAGTGTGGAAGGAAGCAGGAGTACCCAGAGGAAACCCACACAAATAAAAGGAAAATATACACACTCCATGCAGATGTTGCCCTTGGTTGAACTCAAAAACTAGAACCCCAGCACTAACCACTGGGCCCCCATACTGCTCGTCTCCTTTGAAAATGACAATAAAACTGAGTGTCTCGAGGCTACCACAAGGGGAATATATTATTATGAAAAAGTAATGACCAGATTGTTTCCCATTAGCAGCCTCAAACTGTTCAATCAGTGCTTTTTCAGAATAAGATTTTCCCCTTGAGGTAGCCTTGAACTGTTCAGTCAGTGCTTTTTCATTAAAGAAAACTAACTCACATACCTTTGGGTTTCTGGGAAAAATGTTCAAATTAGGTTTTCCTCCAAAAAGAAAAAGAACAATACATCTATCTGTTTCCAGAAGAAGTCAGAGCAGCATTGGCTGGACTACAGTAGTAGTCCTCATGCATAACAAGTGGTCACCCTAATGAGAAACAGTACCCCCAAGACCCCCAAAATGGCCACTCAGCAAACCAATGTATTTTTTTTCTGGGAGACACTCAGTTTTATTGTCATTTTGGAAGGAGAAGTGTTACAGGGGGGCTTTTTGCACCCCTGTCCTTTTGGAAGGCGAACTGGCTTGCAAGAAATTAGGTAATCTCTACTGCAGATTTTTGACCTATTTGTTTGTTGGAATTTTGGTCTATCTTGATTTATTTCAATGTTCATGCTATGGATCACTATACAATCAGTTGACTTATAGTCAATCATGTGGTATAAGTGTTTTTTTTTTGTTCTCATCTATGTTGGCCCCTCATATCAGGGCAGACATGAATTGGGCAGGTTAGATTCAGCTACAGTATCTCATCTGCATGGCCAACTAAAAAGTGCTGGTCAGGATCAAATCCCTTGATAAACATTTATGATCAGCCACTTTGTTCAGAAATTTATTGATATTTTGGAGGACCGTGATGCAAATATAATGCACACTTTTCCTTTTTCTTCAAAAGTATCCAAAGACAATATTTTCTCCACATTCATCTTTTGGCCCAGGAAAGTGCAAGTTTCCAAGTTCTATTCATATGAGTGGCAAGTACTGAAACATATTTTTAAAATTGTTCATATTTTTAAGATCATAGAACATTTAATGGTGTTCTCTGTCCATGAAAAAAAATAGGTTTACATGCTTGTATGGGTAGGACTCAAGCAACACACTCATAAGATACTGCCACATGAAAAGAACAAAGTAGTGCTTCAAGGTGTTCTGCCTGACAGTTGTATGGCTTGCTTTCCAGGTAGTCCCGTATCCTCAGAATGTATTTTCTGACATAGATATGTGAGGGGGCAGGACTAGCATGGCCAAGTGGATGAACCATTTATTCAAGCACAGATACAAGACTGTATCCTGATGTGTCCTTCACATTCCTTGGAAAGTATGTCTTGTGATTGGCAGACACAACATTGAGCCACTGCAGGGAATGCTACATTGTTCTTGTCACATTATTGGGGATAGAGTAGACCTTATAGGCAAAAATTTAAACCAGGCCCCTGTAGGTTTGTTTTGAGTGGACAAACCCCTTAAATGTTATTCAACTGCTATAAACCCAATTGTCGAACACAGAACGCTTATTGTGGGAGCAAATGAACTGATATGTTGCTTGACTGACTGCCACTGTGCTAACATTATGCCAGCAAAGGTCTAATCGATAGTGAGTCAACTGATTTACCGTAGTGCAGTTTATAACAAAATGTATTATTGTAATTGTTCAGAGATATGGTATAAAAAAAAACGTACAATGACAATGTGTCATCTACAAATGATTGATACATGGTGAACACATGATTCTACATACATGATCAAAATAAACTGTGATGACGTTATCATCAGGACATGCAGTACTTTTATTCAGGTCAGTTGAGTGACTAACAATTAGCAATACCATGGAACTTATTGTTGTGGCATTTTAATTTACTTATGTAATTAATGGAGGAGAAGGGGCCACTTTTTAAGAAAAGTCATAGACAATAAATGGATCAATAAAAGCACTATAAAATAAATAATTGTGTTGTCCGGCTTTTTATTTTTATCTTTCCATCATTTATTTTGGAGGGTTCTCCACAGTCCAGTGTGTTGTCTGCATAAATGCACCGCTGTGAAGTTAAATCAAATCAAATGTGGAGACAGACTTCTTGTCTGTCAGGTGTTCCCTCTATGTACCCAAATGATTCTATTCTTTTCTAATCTGTCATTTGAGCAGTTAATTCCTATCACATCACTCCACAATGAAAACAAGCAGCATGCTTACTTACACTTTGAAGGTCATGCAAGGATTTGGCAGTGTCCAACTAAATTCTCTTAAAATCAACTGTTACATCAATATATCATAATAAAAGCTAAAAATATATCCCCTTAAAGGGGTTTTCTGGTAATAATAAAATTTTGTGTAATGCCTGCAGCCTGCCTCCTGTAAAACAATATTCAATATGCTCCACACCTCTTTGGTCCTTCGCTGTCTGGACCTTCTACGCCCCGTACTGTTTACATACTGCTGGCCATGAGCATGGTCACATGTACCACTCCAGCCAATGACTAGCTTCAGCATTGACATCACCATATCGCTGGCCACATGCAGCATGCAGATAGATCATCAATATTATACCACTACATAACCCTTTTAAAGTCACATAGACACAGCAATAGGGTGCAGCCAGAAGAAGTGTCAGATTCAGTTGGATCCGTTTACCTGTCTGGTTGCGGTCAAGTGTCTGTCACAGTGAAGCTGTAGTTCAGATTTACATCCAGTCACTTCTGTTACACTGTACTGCGTGAAGTGCTCGGAGTAGCGTTCCCATTACATTCACATAGAAATAGGAAAAACACCTGCACAGATGCTTGTTAATGATACAATAAAATGTGCTTTTATTAAAGAGCGAAAGAGCGGACACATTCATGTGACATTTCGGTCATCAGACCGTTATCAAACTATTGCCACATGTAAAAGAGAACAGAGAAGGTTGTAATGCAAGCACTGATGAAACAGTATCACGACTTGTGTGTTGCGCAAGTAGTTCTGATTTGTCATCCTAGCAGGAAAAAAAATAACACAAGTTTGTACAAATGTCCAGCAATCAAATCATCACTTATATAAAATCTGCAAATTTCCCATTTCCAAAACATGCTATTCCTCAGTCATATAAATAACAACTACAACTGTTCAAGGATGACCGTAATATTACATTCAAATAAGTGTTAGACTGATTCCTTCCAAAGTTCCACATGTTTGTCACAGAAAGATTTGAGTTGGATTCAGTTTGGCTGAATTGGTCGACCTATCTACTCAAAAGTGCACCAATTGGCTTGAAAAGTCTCTGAAGTCTAATTTTTTTAATGTATTTTCTTTATCTCATCAAATCATCAAAAGTTTTGTCGAAACTGACTCTTTTACAATTGATTCACTCGTCTCTTATTAGTGCTCAATTTTTCAGCTTTTTCTGCTAGGGCTGCACACTGCGAGCTGCAGCAACGATTAGCTCATCCAGGCTGTCTGTAAGCCTGGGAGCCAAACAGGGCAAATCCTTCCCTACAATTCGTCTCTGGGTCATGTGAGATCCCTTCTTTTTCCTCCCTAGTGTTTTTTTCCTGTCGATATGTGCACTAAAATGGCGCTATGCGCCGAATTTATCCTAAACAAAACCAGAAAGATTCAGGTTCCGCTGCCGTCTGAAAAATAGCAATGTTCGGACGGAACTTGGTTCGGTTTTAACTGGCTTGCTCATCCTTAGGCTGAATAAAGACATCTGCCCATTCAGTTCAGCCTGTTATCCTGCAAGTTGATCCAGAGTAAGGCAAAAAATAAACAGTGAGGTAGAAGCCAATTTTCCTTATTTAAGGGGAAACATTTCTTTACAAAAAGATCATTTTGATTAGACCTTATCTGAGAGATTTGTTCCTGATTTTGGCTCACAATACAGTAACTACTGGAAGTAACTGACCAAATAACTGAAGTGTAAATCAACAGGTCAATGTTAGCGTCAGGTATAATGTACTTAACTGTGCAGTGGCCCGATTCTAATACAGTGGAAAAGAGCTGTCTCATTTCAGTGTTTTTTGCCACAAATCACATAGGCAATTGCAAAGAGACAACAGTATGCTTGGACAGTATGCTAAGCTGAACATGCACCTGGCCAAGTTGCTGATCCTACAGTCCCTCCCTTTCCATATCGTGGACATATTATGAACATTTCAGAGAACTGATAGCTTGTGTCCACAGGTGGACAGTCCACAGCTATCATTCCTTCTCTAAAAAAGCTGTACCAGCCCTGTGCACGTATGTTGAGCA